>NW_024962266.1:25690591-25951183 GCF_019238085.1 Lagopus leucura
GCCTTACTCTTTTGATTATATTGCAATTATAACATCTTGGTTATACATGTGCCATTCAGGTAACCTGGCCAGGCATGCACACAACATCCTGCCACTGGTCAGTGTTACTTGTTTCCCTTGGAGGCACTTTCAGCTCCAGGTTCCAAAAGCTGCTGCAGCCAATTGACACTGTTTGTATTTGTCATTACAATGAGTTTTTATATCCTGTGTTCACTTAGCCTTCCTGATCTGCATGGACCTTTTCAGTAAACTACCACTTACAGCCTTTCGGGAGGCTGTAACAAATTTTTCTGATCAGAAAAGGCTTTTCTCATTCAGATGCTGTGTTTGCCTTGTGGCTCGGCTTGACAGGTGTCCCTGACCAACTCTGCCTGTGCTTCTCTGGGTGACTTGAAACACTTGAACTTTGTGGGATCATAGAATGGCTTGGGTTGGAAGGGATCTCAACGATCACAAAGATCCAACCCCCCTGCCACATGCAGGGACACCAACCTCCATCCCCAATACTAGACCAGGCTGCCCAGGGCCCCATCCGACCTGGCCTTGAACACCTCCAGGGATGGGATATCCACAATCTCACTGTGCAGCCTGTTCCAGCACCTCCCACTGTCTCTATAAAGAACTTCCCCCTGACGTCCAACCTAAATAAATATTCCCTCCCTCTTAGAGCCTTTTGTTACCCTACTTGGGAGGCAGAGCAGGGCTTGAAGTCGTGCAGGTACTGAAGCACTTGCCATCTTTGGGAATGAGGAGTTCTTACTTTGCAGTACTGGTAATGTGGTGGTGTAGAGATGGCTGGTGTGTGAGCATTGAATTGTTTGGTTGGCATAAGAAATGAAGTTTCAAAACTTCCCGCAACTATTTGGCCTGGCAAATCTCAGGGAAGTTACTGTTTCCACCCTGATTGCAAGAGCTCCTTTTGTTTTGTTGTACTATATTGTCTATCTGACTGTGCACTGAAGCAATTTCTTAACCCCTGCTGGCCTCATCTGGCCCCATCCTGACAGATGTGAAGGAGCACAGGTAGATAATGGAAATTTTTTTCCCTGGTATTGACAGTGAGGTGCAAGTACCAGGTCTCCGTAGAGATATTTCATGCCTGACGGTTGCATCATGCTTGGTGACCTTCAAACTCTTGCTTGTGTGGAGGCTGTGAGGACCTTTTGATTTACAGCACTGCTATTTAAGTGGTTGTACACCTTGGCAAGGGCCAAATTACTATTTCAGTTCAAGTCTGTGGGTGATGAGTGAAGAGACACATTTTGCACTCCTGTCACACGGCTAAAAGATTTATTTATTTTTGAATGTTGCAGATTTCATTTGAAGTTAAAAAAAAAAAAAAAAAAAAAAAAAAAAGACTATTGCCTAAAGAAGAAAGTGCCTTGATGAAACATTTCTTTATTTCTTGCTTTATTTCTCATTTCTTGGGAGCTGCATTGTGAGGGAACCTACGTTCTAGCTTTGCCTCCAACTTCTGATTGTTCTGGGCCTTTCTCTCCACATTAGTCATTCCTGGCTCTTGCTTGGGTTTGTTCCAGTACCCTTCTCTTCATCTTCACTTAAAAAAAAAATAAAATCTTTCCTTTGCATCTTTACTCTCTTTTCCCTTGGCAGGAAACAAAAGGGAGGCACTGCTTGTGGAAAAATAACCACTTTGAAACCTATGAACACAAAATGAGGCTGAGAGAATCAAATGCGTTTCTGGAGGTGGTGGTGTAGAGATGGAGAGATAGTGGATGTTTTGGGGGCACCTGCACTGCTCCTGGGCTGGAGAAGCAGAAGTGAAAGACAAGACAGCTGTGGAGGAGCAGAATTCATTTCCAGCCCTCGCTGTCTGCACTCTTTGCCCTTCTTGGACGATGAACAAGCAGGTGCCTGCCCGTTCATTGCAGTGAATGTTGCACAAGAAGCTGTAGGCTGGTGGAAAGACTCCAGGGAGCCAGCTTCAGCCTACGGACAGTAGGTTTGACTCCCTGAGTCTAGACACTCTCCCAGGCACTACGTCAGCAATAATTTGTCAGTCTCTTTATTTTCCAGTGGCATGGTTATTATTTACTAGTGCTGAGATTCTCCTTATCCTCTTCCTTACTCTTATCATACAGGGTCGACTTTGAGCAGAGGCTACCAGAGATACAAGTTCCATGCTTTTTTTTTGTGATAGTAGTGATACTGATTACTCCTTAGCAGAGGTGAAGGCACTGAACACAGCTGCATATCTAAGGCCCACAGAGAGGCAAGGAAAAGACCTTTTTTGAATGTTTTGTGAATTTCCACTTCCAACTGATGACCCAAGAGCCTCAGATATTTTAATAAGATTTGTGCATATTCAGATACGTGTATCGGGTTTGGAAATAAAGGTATGACCATATGTTATTGTGACATAAAGAAAAAATTCTTCAGTCTCAAAACCACTGATGCTATGACTGTCACGACTGCGAATTTTTACACCACACATCTTCAACTTTCAGATACTGTGGCTTGAGCAAAATCGCACACTTTTCCTGGGGACATTAAATGCAACCCATCTTTAAACATTAAATTAGATGCCTAACATAAGAGGGCAACATCTCTGGATCCCTTATATAGTAAACCAAGAGCTGCCTTTGCAGAAGCTTTTCAAGCTAACTTCTGGTCTGACCCTCTGTCAGGGTTTTCTTCCTGGAGAGGAGGTCTGGATTAGGTAGAAGGACATTTTAAAGTAAAGCCTTGTGAAAACTCCCTTTTTACTTCCTCCTTTCTTTTTGCAACTGGGATTAAAAGTTTCAAGTGCTGACATTTTGCACCCCAATTTCTGGACTCTGTTGCTCTCCAACAACATTACATCAAGTCTCCAAAACACAGATAGAAGGTGATTGAACAACGGCGTGTGTTAAGGGTCTGAGAAGAAGTAAGCTACATCTACAAATACAGACTTCTTAGAATGTTTTTTATACAGTGCTTGGTTTTATAATATGCAGCAGGATAATACAAGTTTTGCAAGACTTGTCTTTAATGTTTTGGATCCACTCCCAATACTGAAAGGGCATTAAACTGTGCAACTTGCTGGTTTCGGGGAGAGGGGGGGGGAAGAGAAACCCATGGAAAAATAAATCTTTAACTCAGAAGAAAAATCAAGGAACTCTCTTAAACTCTGAGGATCAATGTTGTTTTATTATTAAACCACTGTGCTGTTGTTCCCATGGAAACAAAGAAACAAATATTTGGAGCTCTGTAACACCTTCCACCAAAATTCCAGTAAAAATGTTTTGGAAAGCGTTTCTGTCAATGTGAGCCCTCCTGTTCTCTGAATGAAAGCTTTGTGCAGCCGTCTTGAACTCCTGCACAGGCGACAAGGTGAAACTGTGCACTCAACCTCACGAACATTACTTGTCTTTACAATTCTTTACAAAGAATTAATTGCATCAGGAGCTCTTTGCCCAGTACAAACGATAAGTGTGAGGCTCCAGGAAAACCCAAATGAAATGTGTGACAGCAGTGACATTTGGACATTTGCTATTGGTTTGGGTCTGTTTTTTTCTCAATCCATCATTTTGTACAGATCAATCCTAGCAACGTGCCAAACGATTTCCCCTTGAACTCAGAATGATCTGTTCAGAGATGGAAGAAAACAAAGGATGAAATACACCTGAAATTTTGGCAAAAAAAATCCTATTTACTTTGTTCAGATAATATGATCCATCTTTTCATTACCATTGGGAAGAAATCTTTCCATGCTGCCAGATAGCTTTTACTTGAGGCACCCCATCTGTTTATATTTGCTGTTTGGGGTGAGGGAAGGAAATCTGATCAAACTTAGCAGGTACTCTTTCTTTTTTTTTTTAATAATTAAAATGGTGCTGTTGTCTTCTCTCTGTCTGCATCAATGCTTTCATCTGCAGGTCGACTGCCATATTTTAACAGTTTAACCACCAGCAAGTTTTCTTGTTACCGTAATATCTAAACAAGGAGTTTTGTCCAAACAAGATATGATAAAATATACAGACTTTGGTTTTCTGTGTTGACTATTTTAGTGAATGTAAGGTCAAAACTGCAATTAAATATCTCACCACTGGGAAAAGCATCATACTTCTCATTTCCAGTGTGAAAACAAGTCAGTGATGTCTCATGAAGTACAAGCCCATTTTGCAACCTTTCCCTTGCTGGAAGCAGACATCACTTTTTTCTTATCTACCCACTTAACCTGTTTTCACACCACTGATAGACATTTAATATCTCAGAAATCTCTTCTACTCTGGTAAATATCTTTGAAATCTGCTAGTTGGTTCAAAAGCGATTAAGGATTGGTGAGGGAACGTACACATGCACGTAATGCTTTTGCACATTAGGCTGATAAGTTTCTGATATATGAGGAGACATCGTGATGAATTTGGCTCTCTTCTAAACTCAAGCTCATTGTGCCACGTTTACTGTGTAATTCTGCCCATGCAAGGATGCTGAAGCCCTGCAAACATGCAGTAAAACAAATACAGTTGTCTAAAACTGTATAAATTCGAATGGATTTTTTCTCCTATTTTCTTCCCTAATGAATGTTGACAGCATTGTCCAGAAACTGTTCAGAGTTGGAAGGTTTAAATTGTAACCAGCTCTAAAATCACTCTTTTCAAATTACAGGCAGGGTCGACTGCAGCAGCATGGGGAACCTTCCTCCGCTGTAGGGTGAATGAACACTTGGGATGCCTTTGATGGACCACACAACTGTAATACCTTTCAGTATTATCAAATAATAACTCAGAAGCCCTTGAGCCATATGCTATTTGAACTGAAGTCAGAGGGCATACTCAGCATGTGGCTTGTGGCCCTGGAATATATCATGATGGGTGGAATATACTTAAATGGGAGGCTAGGAGGTAGTGCTTCTTATTTGTAAAATCCTGCTTAAGATAATTAAAGTAGCGTAGAGCAGAAGGAAGTCCTTTGCTTAGGCTAGTGGTTATCTGCATATCATGGCCTAGCATGTCTCCTGTCTCAAAGGAGTATGTAATTCAAGAAGTGTCCCCATGAAAGGGAGAAGTAGCTTTTGTTCTCAGAGCCCAGCGTTGTCGTGATTGAGGCCACATGTGCCTTTATGGTCCCTAATCAGTGTGAGGCTGATTCCTATTTCGTTCCTCTCAACCACTGTTATTCCAGCTTTATGCTATTGTAAGTTTGCCTGTTCTCATCAAGTTGTACCGGAGTGACTCGACACGTCAGGCTCTAGGTATATAGATACCAATACTCCATCTAATGGCCTTTTACTGCCTTATACAAGGGAATATTTTTCTGGATGTTTGCAGTAACTGTGCCTTGAGCACTGGCTTGAGCTAGAAGCTTATGCAGCAAAGCTACAATACTTTAAAATAACAGTTTGGGCTTTGAAGAAATATGTGAAGAGGGAGGGCTTTTTGAACCAAAGGTAGTCTGCATGTTTTGAACACGTTGCAGAACTGTGAAGGATGACCACCCATCACTGAGAGGGACTCTAAGGGCTCCCATCTTCTCCTAAATGAAGATCCTGCTGCAATTGCAGAATTGCTAGAGGAGACTCTCAGCTGATCGAGATATCTGTGTATTGATGCTTTAAACTATAGCTTGTCTTTCAGAAATGTTAATTTTTCTGGACAACACAGCTCTTATTATTTCCAGTTTAGTTCAGCTTTTTAAAAATTTATCTAATAATTGATAATCATTTATTTCTTGTGAATGAATCACTGTTTTATCAGACATTAAGGATGAATTTATAATGCTTAAAAATAACAAGTCTAATAGCAAGAGTACTTACCCAGGCTGTAGGAAAGCTGAGTTCTAGTCCTTTTTCTCCAGAGGGAACTGAAGCATCCTATCTCCAGCTTCCAGGAATGGTCTTAACCACTGCATTTTAGGACTGGCTTTTCATTTTCAAGAGAGAGAACATCGTGTTTTCTGGATTGCTCTCTGGAACTGGTCTCTTGCCCTTGTGGAGCATGTCAAGTTCATAAGGCGGCTGATTTATAGGTCGTTCTCTCTGGCTGGCTTGGTGCTTGTTGAGGTTCTTCAAGAACAAGAAGGGGCCTACAAGCAGAAGGGGCTTACTGGTGCTCTAGCCCGGAATATTCTGTACTGCCTGCTTGGGAAACTGGTCCAGATGTACTTTCTGCATGTATTTTGATTCAGAGGCAAGCAGCCAATTGTCAGTTGTTTGCTCCACTGAATTTAAAAGATGAATTTGTCTGCCAAGGAGTTTTTTCCCAAGTCTTCATAGTACTAACATGGACTAAAATAATGCACTCTGCAGTTGCTGTTATTAAACCCAGCATGACTGTATTTCAGCCAATGTATTTGTATTTAAACCAATGAACTAATGACCAAATCCACAACTTCTAATTGCAAGCAGTAAATGGTTTTGTAAACATCACGCAGATGGCCGTGCTACTCTGCTAACTTCCAATCAAGAAAAACAAACCAAAAAATGTATTGGTCACTTCACCCTGTCTGTGTACCACCCTGACATCATTAATGTGTATTTGTTGACTGGAGGAAGGCACTAGAATATTCCTCTCTGCACTTTGCCTTCAATTATGGCGATCATTTGGAGTTTGGTGTTGGCTACAGAATTCGTTGAACCTGAACATGTCATTTTAGGGGAAAAAAAGAGTAGCTAGAAGTAGTAAAAATTATTATTCCTTCTCTGGCCTAAGTTACTCACCTAGCAACAGTCCTAAATGCTGTCTGCTGGGCCTAAACTGATGCTTCTGTCTGGTCATTTGCCTGTTAGAGAACATACAAATACTTCTATTCTTTCAAGGATGCTTGTAGGATCTTTGTTGTTTGATTTTGATGAAGTCAGAATTTCTCCCAGCTAATGCTTTTCCTGGTCTGATCCAACTGATAAAAAAGCATATGGCTAACTATAGGAGCCTGAGTATTACCAGTAACTGCAGTATGATTCCTCCTGTACCAAAAGTTAAGGGATCATGAATATTTTGGTGGATCATAGAATCACAGAATGGCCTTGGTTGAAAAGGACCTCAAAAATAATCTAATTTCAACTCCCCTGCTATGTGCCAACCAGCAGACCTGGCTGCCCAGAGCCACATCCAGCCTGGCCTTGGATGCCTCCAGGCATGGGGCATCCACAACCTCCCTGGGCAACCTGTTCCAGTGTGTCAGCACCCTCTGTGTGAAAAACTTCCTCCCAGTATCTAACCTAAACCTCCCCTGTCTCAGTTTAAAACCATTACTCCTTGTCCTATCACTGTCCACACTCACAGATCCTTATGACCTAGTTAGTGCTTTAATATGATTTTTTGTTTGGACAAGTCCTCCCCTATGGCATCTCTTATTCCAAATATAGTGCAGTTGCACTGCTTTCTTTTTTTTCCTGAAGTGGAGAGTTAGGCAAAGAAAAAGCAAGCAGTGGCACGTAGGAGGAGAAGTGATGCTAGAGCGAGCAGGGCAGCTCTGAAAGTCAGGCCACCTACACAGGGGTCAGAACCACTGCAGGAGTGCAAGGAAGAAGATACGACACGAGCTGTAATTGTTGCGCTGAAATATCCCTTCCTAAAATGTGCTTTCAGATTTTGAAGGTCTGTTTTAGTTATTTGTTATGCAGCACCTGAAGCACTGAACACTGACCTCTGAGTGGGACTTCTATGATGTAAACAGTGAAAAACATGGAGAGAAAAAAGCTACCGGGACAAAACGTGAGATTCCCGTATTAATGACACTGCAAGGCACAGGAGTCTGAGTACATGTTTGACAGTCCGTCATTGTAACCACTGAAACCTTAAAAGTCCAATTAAAACCTCATAAAGAGTAACTCAGTGATGTTTGCATATGTAAAATAAAATGCTTCGTGGCTCAGCTTTATGAGCATGTATGGACTCTAAGAATTCCGAAAACTTTTGTGTATTTTTATAAATGTCATGAACTCAAAATTATTTAGCAAATTTTGCCACGTTTTTTCTCCACAGGCTTTCACCATTGCTTACAGCCCAAACCACAAATAAAGTATTAAAATTATTGATGTGAGCTAAGCAGGAGAGCCCTTGCCAAAAATAGCAGTGTTCACTCAGGCTCATTCTATGTAGCACTGGAAAAATTATTCCCAAGCTACAGCAAAGATCACATTTTTTCCTTTCTTCACTAATAGCAAAAATATTACCTTTCAAGTGGTCTGTTATTCCTGCAGCTGGGGGATAAGCAGGTTGGATGAAGCTTAAGGTAGCTAAATGAGCAGGGCTTGCTGATGCAGCCTCCTGCTAATACAGGGAGTGATTTACGAAGCTCTGCTCTCGTGGTACCTTCCTAGCCCGTATTTGTGCCTTCAAGATGATGGCAAAATGAGCCAAGCAGGCAAATGAAACCCTATGTTTGATCTAGCTGAGCTCTGGAAGAATTGCTTTTGGTTCTTGCCACTTTAATGAAGGGCATGGGAGAAGTTTTAGTACATGGTTGTGCTCTCAGAGCACATTCAAAATGTTCTGCCTTGCCATGACCGAAACAAACATGTTGAAATGTGTCAGCATCCTTTTGGGCAGATTCAGCCCAGTAATGGAAAGGTACTTCATTCCTAAACACATATCTCATGTGCTGCACTCTCTTACAGCTGCTGCCCTTGGTTTGGAAGGCCTTGTTCCCCTGCATCAGCACACAGGAGGCCCTGTTCGTCCATGTACACACAGCACATCATGTTCATTGCTGTGTCTTTCAAGGCTCCAGAAGTGAAGTAGCTGTTTTATGGGGTTCCAACTGCAACCCTGGGAATGGTAGTGAGTTGTTCATGGTCCCAGGGTGTCGCTGCCATTAGGGAAACCTCACCAGTGCTGCTGCTGGGGGAAGACAGGAGACTTTGAAAGAGAGGACTTTACAGAGAAATAGAATCGATCCAGTAAAGTGCTGACAAAGAAGGTGACACACGTAGAATAGTATTTTCTAAAAAGAAACTGATGATCCCAAGGTATGTTACACTGTTGAGGGGCAAAGAATGAGTAATGTCCAGTTTGCTAAGTTTCATTCCATAGATGCAACTTTAATTGCACTTTTCTATTTCCTCTGATCAGTGAGAGTTCGCTCTTGAGCTCATCATTGCTGTTTTCTGCACTGAGATCAACCGTGGCATGGAGGTTCCATATCAGCTCCTAACTGATGCCCAGGTTTATCTTTTGGCACATCTGTAACTACCTCCCTGTCTGCAGTACAAGATGAGTACAACTATTTCTAATCTTTATGATGATTTGAAGGGCTAAGTTTCTTGGTGTAAGAAGGCAGAGTTTTGAGATATTAAAATAGACTATGTGAGTACAAAGAATGACCGCTGTCAGATTTAAGACCCATCCTTGTGTCTGTGCTTCAGGTATAAAATGATCATGAGCAAAAATGAGAAAGAAACCTGCAAAGTAGCAAAAAAATGCCCGGGGAGAGCAAGTAAAGGGTGGGGGCTCCAGTGGCCACACATTGAGAGCAAAAGGGAAGGATGCAGGTGTGGGGCTGGGAGAGGGAAAAGCTTAATGAGCTGAGAGACCACTGGCAATAAGGGTGAAACAAAAATGTAAGTCTGGGAGAGATGTGTGCCTTCAAATCCCACTGCTAAATAATACAGAAAGAAACACATGCACATTGTTGTAGGAGTTTTTCTCATTAGATCAGAAGGACAACATCACAGCAATCTGTTGCTTCTGTAGAAAACACAGCATCCAAGAGGAGGAGGAGACACATGTGGGCAGCCAGAAAGCTCTTGAAAAACAACTGAGGAGACAGCATGAAGAAAAAACAGCTTATGGGGTGGTGTCAGAGCAGTCCCAATGCAGTCAGAAAGGAATGAGAAGGCAGCTGAGTGGGTGAGGACAGACACCCTGGTGGATGTTGATTGTGGCTCAGCCTCCACGTGTCCTTCCTTGGTGCACCCACTCCTAGGGCTAGGAATAACCTGTGATGCCATGGAATCAGATTGCTCTTTGTAATGGTAAAACTGCTGCTGAGAAACACAGTCTTTGTTTCCTAGTGAATGGCAATGAAACAATAATACATGGGATTTATGGGGCCAAGTTTATTCTTCTTCATAGCAGTGCTTTTTTCCTTCACAAAAGGTTTTCCCTGTGCCATCACAGACTGGGGACCCCATGCACTGCCTGCAGGGCTGACTTACCTTCCTTAAGCTCCAGTGATAGCTGGGCTTAGACACCAAGCATCCTTTATATTAAATAATCACTACAGGAGCTGATGCTAGTATAGAGTTACGTCCACACGTTAATAACTTTCACCCTGACAACTCAGTAGAGTTTCAGCATTTGTCAGCTTCCTGTTGTGAAGATTATCTTCAAGGACCATGGAGAAAAATAAATCTAGGGTCTGCTAAACTGCGTATTCCAGAGGGGACATCGATCTTAAAATGTAAATGACTTCCAGAAAGTAGAGTAACTTCAGTCTTGTTTAATTCTTGATACATCCATTAAAAAAAAACTTTGTTCAAGCTCACATTAAATTACATTTTTCCATGAAGAAACTGGACAGGAATATTGGATGAAAAAGATATATTTTTCTTTCCTTATTTGTCTATTAGAGAGTTTGTAGGGAGAGGACAGAATTGTTCAGAATCAGTGGTACTGTGCTGCCTCAGCTACAGAGCGAGTACTCAGATGTCTGCATAACTAGTGCATTATGAAAAGCAGACAGAGAGGTCAGGCCAACTTCCACACCCCAGGTTTGCTGTTAGATTAATTCTCTCTTTGACTTGTATGCTTGACACTTTCCTTATGACTGCATGGTACTGAGGATAGCTCTGCAACTCCAGGTGTCTGAATTCTGTGCTGTTTGTAGAGTCCTGTCTCAGAGAGCCATCTTCTTAAAAACCTGAGAAGCAGTTGCTCTAAAGGGTAGTGAAATGTCAAAGGAGAACAAAGAGATGTGCTTTTATTTTGGTGCTGAAATTCCTTGCCTGTGCTCTCCGCAGGGCTGCAGTACCTGAACTTGGGGGTTTGCTATAGGCTTATTGAAGGTGAGAAAAAAGAAACCCACAGAAAAAAATAGTCAAATCTTTCTGTGTGTTTTCTTTTAGCAGCAGACACCTGTCTGGGGTAATGCTTCATTGCACGCATTCATGAGAAGTAGGAAAGCTGCCCTGTTTAGTTCGACTTCATTAGTGGCAGACCAACTGTTCAAAAGGAGCACAAAGTTTCTTTTATCTTTGCCAGCTCCAAACAGGTAAAAATATTAACTTGGTAAAATCCATATAATCTTTAAGGCTTTCAATCACAGCAGCAAATACTACTGTACCCCAGCTCCTGCTTTTACTGAATGGTATTGTAAGCACCTTAATTATAGTGCGTGATGTCTGATGGGCCACGGAAAAGGTCGTCTTCCAAAGAACATGATAACAAGGGTGGAGCAGTACTGCTTGGTTTTTTAACTGTTGGGAAACAAGGAGCTTTGCAGAGAAGATTAATAGTAAACAGTGTTAATCTAAATATATCTCACATATAAAATATCACATTCTTTCAGGCTTGTCTTCTCAGGGGGTGCTGCTGGCACTGTGGGGATAGCTGCACAAGGACGTGTTCCTCCTGCTTGGCTCACAGCTAAAAGTGAGGAAGGCTTTGTTGTCACAGCACTACAAAGAGGGCTCGCACTCGCACTGCTTTTAGCTGTTGAGTTCAGGGCTTCCAGGTTGGGATCTAGTTCAAGGGCAGAGAAGTGAACAGGAACAAACGCAGTGACTTCATGGTGCTCTGAGCAAATTCTTCACGCCGCTGCAAAACAGAAGAATCAGACCTGGGCCTTACAGATGGATTAGTCTCTCATTATAGCCCGTGTCTGCCTCTGTATATATTTAATTATTTTCATAGGTCAGATCAAATAGAAGTTGGAGCCAGTCCATTTTTAAAGTCTTAGCTGAACTCAGTACAGCAAAGCATCTGGCAGGACAATTTCATTTCTGACTCCCACTGTTAATGGCACGGCTTTGGGCCTTTGGGTAGGCAGGCTATCCTTATCGCCTTGGCAGGCTTCCAGTTCCAAATAATAATCCATTAATGTCTGCCCTGCTGGCATTCTTGCCAAATACAAGGGATATCTTTTAAATAAACATTGGCAGTTCCCAGTCGGAGGAAAGAGAAAGGGAGTAGAGGAAAAACAATCCTTGACATTTCGGTGACTTTGCAGGGCTAGCTGACACCTGGTACCACCCTTATCTGCGAGTGTTTATGCAGAGCTGCAAAACACAGCTTCTCATGTTGGCTCCTTTGCTGTCTTTAAATAGAACTGGACAGACTTATAATGATAGGAGTAACTTTCTTGGACAGGCACTCTTTTCTTTGCCTTTTTTTCCAGGCTAGAGAGACCCTATGCTAATACTGACATCCGTGCTCCTGTTTTCCTCTGAAGTTCAGCAAGCACAGTGTAGCAACCTTGTTTGTCTCATATAGTTTTCTTTCCCAGTGGATTAGATACACTGCAGCTTTACTTTCATGGGGGCATTTTTCCGCCCAACTTTCTTATCACTTCAACCAACAAATCCAACAGCCACATTGATCTGCTGGGAATCAGGGCCACCAGAGCTCACTCCATTCTTGGCGTTTCTTGGGAAGTGCCTTTTCTCTTTGTTTGCACCGTTTTGCTTTCTTTCTGTACAGCTGAACTCTCATGATAGCTTGAGGTTTATTTTTCCAGCTGTTACATTTTGCTTACTAGCAATAAAATTACTTGTTTGGATATTGGACTGTATCAATAAATGAACTGTCTAGATTTTATTTTTGCAGTCCAGTTAAGATGTGGAGTAGGATTCATTCTTTCAGAATGTGACGGGAGACAGTAAGATATTTATTGTTCAAAAAACAACATAGGGTCAAATGTAGAGTTTGCAGAACATGCCTTTGAATGAATCCTCATTTAGGGGCACTTAGCTTTGATGTCTCAGTACATCCCTTTCTGAAGTAGGGTAGCATATAGATATTTGAATGTGTTTTCAACGAAGATAACTTAATCACCATCACTGGGAACTTGTGTGTGTCCTAATTAAGATGCAACCAATCTGAATGTCCTCAAACCAATCTTTGCTTTATTTGTAGTTTGGTTTATTGCTCCACCCCTACCCAGCCTGTATATGGTAAACCTTCTGCTATTTCCTACACAGTTATTTAATGCTGGAGCCAAGCTACTTGCAGTTCCTGAAGCATAACCAAGTAAAGCAAATGTGGTTAGAATGGATTTGACTGGAAACATTCCTGAAAGACAGCAGATCTCATCCCAAGTGCATACTGGTCCACCTACAGTAGAAACAAAACATCATTACCTCTTCACTCTGTAGACTGTGTCCTGGCTTAAGGACCTCTCGTAATAGTCTGCACTTGAAAAGAATTGTGAAGAAATGTTCAGTCCAAATGCTTGTGGCTCTTTCAGAAGCAAACTATAATTGAAAATACTGTTAAGCATCTTTGCAGTGGAAGTTATCCCCCTTAGTTGTTGAAATACAGCAGAAGTTTAAAAAGGAGACAAGGAAAGAAGCGTGTAATACTGGGAGAGTGCTTAAAATAGGCAGATGCATATTAAACAAATGTAGGTCCCTAAAGTGGATTAAGGTGACACATCTATTGCTTTTATTGTTTTATTAGTCTCTCCAAACACTCACTGCTGGAACATGTAATGTCTCTAATTTTGCTGGCCAAGAAGATGCTAAGTGCAAGTGTGCTCAGGTAGGGAGGAAAGAGGCAGCTGCAGCTGCTGTGTAGGCTAATGAAACACTTTGACAGGCATATTTACTAGGGAAGAATGCTCCTTAGTAGCATCCATTTGAATCCAAACCTGGAGCTGTTAACTGAGCTCAGGTCAGTCTATCAGAGTCCTCTCCTGTGGGAAAAACAGTGTTAGCCCCTGTAAGTGTGAGGATGCAGGGCGAACAGACAGCACTGCTGCTTTTAGTGGGGAGCTGCTGGTTTGTGCCACGTGAGGTCTGTATTCTACTTTACTGAAAGCAATCCTTCTAAAAAGCGCTGCAGAGTGCTCCAGTGGAGCACTGCAAAGCTGCTGCTGGCACGTGCCTCTCTTGGATGATAGAGTGGCACAAAGAATATGTGGCATCGTTTGCTAAAGAAACACCTGTGTTTTCTCACCAGCAATTTGCCAACCTGTTCTTCAGTTTCAAGCAAATAAGCAAAACGGAGGTGCTGATAATAAAAAAATCCTGTTTTGAGAAAATAGGAAACTGAACGCAGAGCCATGCTGAGGCCCAATTTGTGTCTCCAACTGTGGTGCCTTCATCTCTACCCAGGTGCTGATGGCAGCAGAGGTGAAATGCTTATTAAACACTGGGGAATGCACCTAGGAATTAATCTCAAGGAATAAAATCAGCAGCAACTCTGGCTTCTGTAACTCTTCTGCTCACAGAGTTAATTGTTCAAACAAGGCGTGCAGTATGGAGACACTTTGCTTCAGGCCTTGCTCATTTAGAGACTTAAATATTTTCTAACCCAGATTTCAAGAACAACAGTGTGTAACTGTGCTGGAACAAATGCTATTTTTAAGTTTCCTGTGGTTTGAGAAATTTTCAGATTTCTCTGTCTGAAGGATTGAGGGATCCAGAAAATGAGTTCTGAGTTTCTGGTATAAACACTGACTGAATTCATAAATGAATCGTCACCGATTTTCTGGATTGCAGTAGGTGAAAGAAGCTTAAAGATTTCAAGCTCTGCTAATGTCACTCCAGAGCAGCTCCAGCAATTTCAAGCTTTCATTAAATATTATTTAACTTACTTCAGGAAAATCCCTCTGCTACTACAAAACAAGTTTTTCCACTCTTACAAGCCATGACCCATACGGAAGCAGCCCACGCTGATAACCTGTTGCATAACTGATAGCGAGTCGGTCTGCAGTGAGAGAGGCTCTGCACCTGCTGACCTGCCCAGTCTGAGCAATGTGAGCTGCCACGTCCTCTGCCATTCATTGCTTGTGCATCGTTTTCGGTGCAAGCAAAGGCAACTCACATGCCGATATCTGTATATATTTGTGAATGTCTCGATGCAGGAAGACACTTGTCCATCTTTCTGCAGAATCCATAACCGTAACATCACAGAATTGTTTGAGTTGGAAGGGACCTTTAGAGGTCATCTGTTCCAACTCCTCTTCAATGAATATCCTGGGCTGCATTAAAAGAGAAGTGGCCAGCAAGAGAGGAAGGTGATTGTCCCCCTCTACTTGGCTCTTGAGAGGCCCCATCTGGAGTACCTCGTCCAGGCCTGGAGCTCCCACAACAAGAAAGATACAGAGCTTTTGGAGCGAGTCCAGAGGAGGGCCACTAAGATAATCAGAGGGCTGGAGCATCTCTCCTGTGAAGAAAGGTTGAGGGAACTGGGCTTGTTTAGCTCGGAGAAAAGAAGGCTCCAGGGAGACCTCATTGTGGCCTTCCAGTACTTCAGTGGCTCTCCCTTCAAGTATTAGCAGGAGGGGGAATGGCTGTTTACGAGGGCGGATAGTGATAGGACAAAGGGGAATGGTTTTAAACTGAGACAGGGGAGGTTTAGGTTAGATATTAGGAGGAAATTTTTCACTCAGAGGGTGTGAACAGGTTGCCCAAGGAGGTTGTGGATGCCCCATCCCTGGAGGCATCCAAGGCCAGGCTGGATGTGGCTCTGGGCAGCCTGGTCTGCTGGTTGGCGACTCTGCACATAGCAGGAGGTTGAAACTGATGATCATTGTGGTCCTTTTCAACCCATTCTATGATTCTGTGATGATTCTATGAACAAAGACATGTACACCTCGATAAGGCACTCAGAGCCTGGTCCAGCCTCGCCTTGAATGCATTGGCCCAGCTGCCACTTTGTGGTTTTTCTTATGGAAGAATCTCTGGAGCCTCACTGGTTCTCACTGGTAGAGCTGCTTTATCAGACTTGATATAACAGGTACTGAGGCTGCACAGTAAAAATACTTCCAATTTTCGTTATTATAACAGCGTGTGTGTTATTCCTGGATTTGACACAGTCCCTCTGACAGAGCCAGCAGTGCCTATGAGCACATCTTCTTTGTCTCTGCTGTAAATGTGTTCCAAGCTCCATAAATATCAACAGTTATGATTAAATATAAAAGTCACTCAGTGCCAGTACTTCTGTATTGGCATTAAGGGAAAAGAGATAGCAGAAGAGGTAAGAGTTTTGTTTTTGCTGACTGAAACATTGCAGCAGCAGAAATGATGACACTTACAGTAAGATCACTGTCTACCAAAGAATATAATTCTATCATTGCCTGGAAACTTAGCACTTATGCAGGGATATTTTTCACTCTTGAGGAATATTAAAGTATGTCAGTGAATGAGAATTACTGTGGACATCCAGATCATAGGGCTTATGAATACTTGGTGACCAAAAGACTTCTTTCCAGTGATGCCACTTGCACAGTCCCTAACAAGCTAACAGAATGAAGTTGAACTATATCCCTCAATCCACATATCACTGTGTGTACAGAGCGCAGATCCTGGAGGCAGACTTGACAAATGTGATATGAGAAAGGCACACAAATGAGCAGTTGCATGGCTTAGAAAGTTCTGGTGTGGCTTTACACTGAAAGATGACACATCTGGCATCTGGCTTTTTCACTTTTTATTCCTAACTTGATGTTCTTTTTCCAGGGAAAAAAAATAAAAGTCAAATTGCCCTAAATTATATGGTTTTGGTATTAGCAGCATACATCTATCTATGAAAGTGTAGAAAGTATCACATATACAACCAGCAAATTGTGTTGTTGGCCTAAACAAAACTGGAAAGTCTTAAGAACAACCACTGTATAATGTCAGCTTGCCCCAGTATCTGCTTTTGGAAGCCTCATGCTTTTCTTTGAGAGTTATTATGCCAACACAGAGAAAATGAAATGGAAACTAAGAAAGCTATCATTTTCCCTCTTCCCCCCTCTCCTTTCTTTTCCTGTTGGGAGTGTTTCTGTTTGCCTGGATAAAACTTAGCCATTTTCTAGTACCTAACTGCTAGTCAGGATTGCTTGCCAGCTTGGGAAGTTGCTGTGCAGGCTGCCCCTAAATAGCTCGAGTCCAACTGCAGAGCACCTGCTAGTTTGGGAGACAGTAAAATTCAGGGCAAAGGCTTCCCAAACACAAAGGCTTACTTGTGGAAAAGGTCTTTGTTGATCTTGGATGAAGTTGTAACCACCATTTGATGACTTTAGTGAGGCATTGTATGGTGTACTAAGTCTGTACATGTGTTTCTGTGTGTGAAAAAACAACACCTGAGCTAAACAGAAGAGACCAGAACTGAACCAAGTCTCCTCCTAACGGTCTTTCTTCAGACATATTTTATGGAGCACTCCTGAAAGGACTTTTTGTGTAAGACCATTGGAAGCTCTTTCCAAGGCTGTAATCAGAAGGAGTGCCAGAGCCTGTGGCCACTGCTCAGTTTGCAGCTGGGATCTCCCAGCTTCCCACTTCAGACGCTGATCTGGCCTATAACGGTTGTTAGCCTTGTTGGGATATGGAGGAGCACGAAAAAGGAGGTTTTAGAGAAAAATATTCTTCACTTCCTCAGCCCCTGTTCATGCAACTGCTACCATGCACTGCTGCACCTTTAGCTTTGCACTGTGCCTTCTGTCTGCTGGACTCTTTGAGGCATTTACCCCTTCTCTTGGAGCCAGTTGTGTGTTCTGACTCATTCAGTATTGTGTTTGTGGTTTATTTTATGGGGTGAAACAACTGGGATGACCTTGTGAAGATCAAACCAGAGTACTTTCGTATGGCATATCGTTGCAGTGTTGATTTTCAAATTCATTTAGTGACAATACTGGCATTCATTCGTTCTTTACAGAAGTATGCTTATTGTGAAAGGTGGACAGCAACAAGTTTTCATGATAACACAGTGGATCTGCTAATTAGCCTATTCATCTTCAGAAATTTAGTTTAAAGGAGGCAGCTCTGAACTGCCAGGATTCATTGAGCTGTTCCCTGGAAGGCATTGGTGTAATCCAGACCCCACTAGAGTCTGTGAGCATCTTTTTGTTTTGCTGACTTGGTTTCCAGTAAAGGATTATGAAACACTTGGACATCTCTCGGTCGTGCTGACTGGTATCTGGAGGATCTCCTTGCTCCTTTCTTTTTGTGGTTCAGCTGCAGTCTGGCAGAATGATTTTGACTTTCAGAGATAGACAATTTAGTGAGCTGAGGCAAAATTTCAAACAGCATTGCCCAAAATATTTATGGGGATCAAAGCCATACCATTATCAGATATGTTCTGAATACTTACAGGATCTTTTCAGGAACCACTGCATCTCTTCCCAGCAGCTCTGCAGGGACCGTTGCTTAGGCTGGAGGAGAGCCTGCTCAGCACACAAGTGGGATCTGCCACTAGACAAGGCTGCCTGCTCCATCCATGCGTGCAGGAGCTGGCCAGGAGCCAGTAGTTAATTCTTACCATCCAGGTTACTTACCTTTTTTTAAGCATTTCAGTCAAAAATGAGTTATTTCTTACCATCGTGCAAGGCAGCACCTCTGAACTGTGGCCGAGTTTGGGATTTACCACCCCATCACACACATACAATGCCTTTTACGCCAGCCAGGAGCCAGAACAAACAAAGCCACGCATGTAGATGTAAGGCACTCAGGCTCAGGTTGAGGGAAAGCCATGCAGTCCACTGATCGCACGCAGCAAGCTGATCTTTTGCTGCAGTTTTTGTTGAAAACCTGATAGTTAGTGATTCTGAGACGTTCAGTATGGAGCAGGACAGGCAGAACTGACAAACTGGATGACTGCCCGGTGTGCTACAAAAAAGGCAGAGAAAGAGAGAGCCTTTGGTATCATTCAAGAGCTCGACTGTTTTTTTCGGTAGGTATTTTTCCAGTTCACAGCAGGCCATTGACACTAGAAAGTGCAGCAACAGCAACCTCAGTGGTGAAACTGCCAATGTTACAATCAGAGGGAGATAAAGTGAAGTATTTGTTGGAAGGGCAGTACCAGGAAATGGCTGAGACATCACATGACGGAGGATGTGCTCTGTGTAGCACAGGGATGTATTTACTTACAGGCTAGACTTCTACCAGTCTCGACCAAAGGCTCCTTTGGCTATAAGTTATTTGACTTACCTGACCCACTCGCAGTAGGAAGTGATTATGTAGATAGCAAATACCTACCCCACCCTTGGCAGGCAGGCAGACTCTTTGCTAAAATGGTCTAGCTCAGCTTTACGGAACGTAAAATATCCCACCTTCCTTGTGAAACCATCATTTTGAAGACATTAGAAGCTGCTGCTGTTCCAGTAAACTGCTCCACTTCTTGGCATTCGAACATCGTGGAGAAAGCCTCTCAGATTTACCTCTTACCATCACCTAGAACACAAATCATACATGAAGAATAAGCCTGGAACTTTTCTAAGGTACAAATCACATCTGCCCCTGATGATAAAAGCTCCCAGGCCCCCTGGCAGGCAGGGAAGTCGCCGGTGATGGAGGATCCTGACAGGAGCTTCACACAGCCATTCATTGAGGTGCTAAATAGAGACTCCAAGAGAATTTTTCCTGGACTTTTTTGTTTTCTTGGAATGACAGTTGCAGCTTAGTTAGCATGCATAACACGCTTCGTGGTGATTAATTGTTGTTAATTAATGAACGGGTTTCAGATTTTAAGCAAAGTGCCTGAGACATTATGTGTAATTTATCATTTTCAACAATCATGTTGCTATTATTGGAATTCCTAACCCTGAATTCTCTTCTGCATAAATAGATGAGATTTCACCAGAATCTGTGGCCTGTACCACAACTGAACATCAGCATAACTCTGTGACTTCTCACCAAAACAAGATTCTGATCTTGCTTACATCAGAATGTCATTGGAAAAGGCCCATGAAAGCTAGCAGATTTATGCTGCTGCAGTTAAGAACAGAATCTGGCCCAAAAGAGGTTTTAAAATAAAAGGACTACTTTCAAATTAAAACGATGATGTCCTCCTGTTGGGCTGCAGGAATAGGTGAAGAAAGAAAGGGAAGCAAAGAAGAGCTGTGCTAGGGGAGTCAAGTTAGTTAGTTTAATTCAGTTCATGTTTTTGGTGTATGTGAGAATTCAGGTGCTGACACTTCAGATGCTGGGATGGGCTCGAACAGTTCATTCAGCTGGAACTGAAGTGACAATTTCATTTTCTTCAAAGGTCGTTTAGCAGAGGTCAGGGAGTAATTCTTCATTTTGTGCCAGAGCAGTGACTGCTGAAGCAGACCTGATCTTTCCGTGTGCGTGGGGCTCATGCATTGCTGCTGGCTTCCCTGCACACCACATGCTTGCTGCCTGGTTTAGATGGGCTTAGCAGAGAACACAGATAAGTTAAAAAGGATTTGTGCTCCAGTTCTCCTGGATCATCAGTCACGTATGGAGAGTGTTGAGAACAATGTGCTGCACTGGGCTCAGCAAAGGATTTTAATGTACAAATGCAGAGATCCATAAAGGACACGGGCGCCCAGCTCTGAGGCTGGGATTCAGAAGCTTTAATTAGGATGCTGCTTTGCCTGCACACTGAGTTGGGGGAATTCAGTGCCTTGTAATGGGGCTCATGTGAGGCGATACTCTAAGCAGGGGGATTGAGCTAGCGAGCTGGAAAAATGCTGAAGAAAAGGATAAATTGCTGCGCTTCAGTAGGCACCTAAACCCTTTTCTTGGATCTGACCCTGAAGCTGAAGTTTTAGTAATATGTCCCAGTCAGCCCGTGTTTACAATTCCACTGAGTTTCCTTAGGGAAATAAATCAAATTAAACTTATTTTCGTTTGACCCTGTTATTAAAGTAAAAAGCTGAGCACCAAAGTGTACTGGAGGCCCAGTGTTATACTGGAGCTACACTTCCCTTGTTTCTATTCCATTTATGAATGCCCTTCATCGACTAATCGCTGTTTGGCACAGTATTAAATTTAATCACTGAGCTCCAAAACGTGGTAATGTGTCTACCTACTCCATGGTTCCATTTGGATGGAAATTTTCTGTCTCGTTTAAAGACTATTAAAGCCCTGTCTTTCTCGTGCAGAACAAAAGGGCGTTGTTTACTTTGTTTTGCATTATTTTCCTATGCAACAAAAGATGATTATTCTGTCTTCTCAGTGCAGAGATCTTGTGAACAAGTAGACCTCCTCTCTACTTGCTTTTCTTTTCCAGGGTGACGACAAAACAGAGAAATTTCCTTCATGCAGAAACTTGTGGTTGAAATGCACAAAAACAAATGTTATTTATCTAAACCTTCAAGGTTTTCCTAATGAAGGTGTTAATTAAAAAGTGACTGTGAGTGAGGCATAATTGAACGAGGAAACACTGTTACAAGGCACAGCAGCAGTTGTGATGAGAATAATGCACATTTATGATTAAGAATGAATATTTCATGATATGGAAACATTTGTTTCAGTCAAAACCTTTCGACCTCGTAAGACAAATGCAGTAACCCCACAAACATGTATTTGATCCCATTGTTGCCATCACACTGTAACCTATGGGGAACAGCTATTTTGATCCATACGACTGGGCAGGCTGTAGGCAGGAGAACAGGGCGCTTGCTTTTTTGAGAGCCAGCAGCCCAGTCACAGTGGGTTCATTTTCTAAAGACCCATTTATTGAATGACGCAAGGTGCAGATTATGACTCACTCTGCATAGGTTAAGTTTTTAAAAATCAACCTATATTCATCTTTCTGGCACCTACACAGCTGCATAATGCATTTATTATCTCTTGGGTCCCATTAACCCTTTCAGAGGCTTAAAAGTGATCTGCAACACAGCCCTGATGTTCTTATCAAGTGGATTTGATTTGCTTCTCTTATATCAGTGATGAATTAGTGAACAGGGCAGATTTTATTTTCTCTGGTCACGGAGCAGTTCATCAGTCTGGTTTTGGACTTTTCCTCCTTTTCTAATAGCACTCATAAAAAACATGTTGTTTGCTGTGGGTGTTTACTGATTCATGGCACTGTGTTTTCCAGGTCTCATCCAGATGAACCAGCTACCCTTCAATCACTGAGTCCTCCAATGGTCTTGCAATGACACTGTAAGTAATCACTGTTGATTATAAACAGCTTTTCAAGCAGAAGTTTGGTGCCAGTCCAGCACATTTTATTAGCTGAAACATTTCCTTGTATTTCCCACTTGTATTGCAACCTACTTTTTATGGTAGATTTAAGAGTATGGGAGCAGTTTTACTGTGCCTGAAAGGCCTTTAAAAGGACAGAACCACCTCTTCACCCTCTCCACCCATCTCCTTCCCCATCATCCCTCCTTTCAAAAGGAGAACATCAGGAAGTTTGGGGATTCAGATGTGGTTCTTAGACCTGTGTTAATAAGGAAGGTCTACTACACTGCTGGAAATGATGTGCAGCCGCTTGTTCCTGTATTTCATCTCTCCTTCCTCTCAGGAAACCCAGACTTCAAGGGAAGGAAGTCCCCAGATGATCCTTGTACATATCATTAGAAAAAATGGTAGTTGCTTAAGAAGAGGGTGTTTACCTTACATGCACGGCTTCATTTCTCCACCTATCCCTGTACCGTGCATGCTGCAAATAATGACAGCAGTTATAGGGAGCGCACTAGGAAGTGAAGCCTCTCTTTCTTTAACCCCTTATCTGTAGTTTTAACTCGGCAGAATTTTTGTTCCCTGGTAATATGGCTGGAGTAGAGGAGGGACTGTACCTTCTCTTAGTACAGTGGGTAGATGAATACTGCAGAAACCTTTTCTTTTATGTTGAATCAAGCACTGAAATTAATTTACTTCCTCTCTGCTCATAAATACTACATGTCAGCTTTCTGCAAGCCAAGGTATGTCAACATACTTGCAGAGATTCCTATAGAAAGGAAGTGGCAAAACGGCATGCGAGATTATTTACAGCAAATTAATGTGTAAAATGAACGTAGGCCAGGTACTTGTCTGTGTCTTTACTCAGGAAACACATATTATCCTGTGACATTCATGACCTGTCATTTCTAAACTGAAAATGGATGTTGCAGAACACAAGTATGGAACAGACTGGAACCAAGTATAAAAATACATATGCTGTTTTGCAGCTCATAGTAAAACTTACTGAATACTGATGAATAATAGATGCATTTAAAGGAAATTACGGTCTGCTACTGTTTAATCCTTGAAAGAAAAAAGCAAATTTGCTTATGAATTCTCTGTAATGATTTATACTTTAAGACAGAACAGTGGATGCTTGCTACGAAACTCACTGGAGTCAATAAAAAGACCCCCATTTTATGCCCCACATTTGTAGCCTGCACAGAAGTCTGTTATGGCAGCTGCCACCTTTACTAGCTCACCAGGGTTCGGACCAGCTTCCTCCAGGGCTGCAGCAGTAACGAATCTTAAGTCTGGCTGAAACAACCCAGTATTCCCTGGGGACCCAGCACAGAGGTGGACCTGTAACACACTCACCTGTGTGTTACATCAGTAAGTCTAGTATGTGCCGTTCCAGTTGTAGCTCTTGTAAATTAAACAGAGAAATAAGCTGCTCTTTCGCTTCTTGCCACTGCTGAAATATGATCCAAGGCTCAGGTAGATTCCAGCTGTGATCTCGCTCCGTGGTTATGAACATACATTTATGTTCTCAAGACATTATAGCTCCTTCTACACAGGCAAAAATTGTAAAAACAAAATGAACAACGTTCTCTGTGTACAGTAGAGTTATTTAAAGCACCTGAGGGTTTGAACATAAGCAGACACTGTGTTCGCATACAATATAAGCAGGACTTCTGGGTTTTGGCATTTAAAATGACAATTAAAAATACAGCAGGCATGTTTCAGCAACTTTATGGGATGCCATAAACATCCAGAAAAGGATTCCAGACAAAAGCAAAGATTCACAGAACAGATTCTTTTCTTCTTCTCGTTTCCTACCTCGGGTTGTAGTGTGGTGTGTTGTGATACACCACAAAACTAGTGAAACAGAAGCAAAGGGCTGAAGGTGCCTTGCTCATTGCAGTCTGCTATAAGAGGGAAGATGGATTTTGAGAGAATCAGAGCTCGCAACTTGAATGATTCTGTTCAGGTAGCGGCTTTAACTTCCTGCTCATCTAAAAATCTACAAAGGATAAAAGCCCCATACAGGTCTGGAAGGTGGAAAACACTTTCCTTCCACAACACAGAGGTGGACAGAATAGTCTCAGAATCTCTTTCTGGCACAATTTTGCATAGCATGACTCTGCCTGAATTTTCTTTGAGATATCTGCCACAGCAGCCTCGTCAGTCAGCTCTTCCCACTGCGGCCTCCTGATGGTGTGCTGTGGCTCACAAACCTTTGGAATCTGTTGTGTACCTTTAAGCATCATTGTGTTTACACTTATATAGGGCACCTCCTGTTGTGACTGTTTTATAGGCATTAAGCTCAAGTGAGAAGAAGAACCTGAATCACAAATTAAGGATTTAATTACAAGGCTCTTCTTCCTCAGTAATTTTTTTCCTGCCACTTGTAAACCTTTGACAAAAAGAACAGGGAGCTGAAGGTGAGTTGGCTGCTTTGGTTCTTTGTACTTGAATACTCCTTCATCTTCTGGAAAAATGCTTTGAAATCAGACATTGAGTGAAATTTCCTCCGGGATGCCCAGCTCTTTCCTAGCCTTCAGAAGGCAGACCAATTATAGTATGTTTTTGGATACTCCTGAAATCCCTATCTAATTTCAGCCATGTCTTTTGTTCTGCACATGCATTGAAAACACATAGCCATCAAGAGAGCCACCTCCCAACGCTCAGCCAGAGCAAATCCCTCCCCAACTTCCCTGGGTTTCACTCAGTCCTCTCTCTCTCCAGCAATCCCCCATGTGTAGCTCCTCTAAAGAAAGTTTTTTGGGTGTTCACAAGCAATTTACCTTCTTTGTATGCAGAGAGGCCACGGAACTGTTTCTCTTCTTTCTTGTAGTGGGCACCCAGTGCTGAGGTTGTTTTTCAGGAGCCAGGGATAAGTGCATGTGGTGTTCCTGACAGCCCAGGGGAAAGTAACACACTCATTGGTGATCCAGCATCCCAGTGAGGGCAGGAAGAAAAGGAAACATCCAATTTATGCACACAGATCAACTCACAGTGATTGGGAAAGATATCTATGCCAGAAAGGAGGGAGATGCAAAGTATCTTAGGGTTATATTTGTTTCCTGTGATTGTGCATTTGCTTTGTTTTAGTTTTCCTTTCACCTTCCCCTTACTATAATTCAGGACTGTGTATGTAGCAGCTCTTTCTCCCCTTTGCCTGTATGTATTTCCTTCAGTGAGGCAATAATTTCACAATCTGAGGAATCCAGAGGCAATCTCTTTTTACCTCTCCACCTTGCTAGTTGTAACCTCTTGCTCCTAACCCTGCCCTGGTTGCAATACTATGCCGTGAAACAAAGTTCAAAGGTGTTTCTTTTTTTTCACCTCGTATTTCTTCCCTTCTTCCTCAGTGTAGCCCCAGCAGCAGCTTTGCCCATTGAGCGCATTCCCCAGTGCTCCTGCTGAAATCCTCACCTCCTGGAAACATGACCTTGGGCTGGAGCTCACCCCCCATAGAGGTGCTCAGCACAAACTGAAGTTCAGGCCCTTTAAAGAGCTGTTTCGGGGGCTACAGTGGGCATGAAATAAGGTGTGATGTTAACACATCCTCTGTGCAGGGTAATTTGGGTGTTAATTGTAGTGAAACTGCGGTGGATAGTCTTTCTGGCTATGAGTGATCTTATGTGCTTACTCGTTGCAATAGCAGCTATGTGACTTTTTCATTTATACAATCAACTTGAAACTTTCCTGATGAAATAAGGTTTGTAATTGCTGCTGTCAAAAAATCATAATAGGAAAAGCAGTTGCAGTATGTCTCCAGAATGCTGTCTTGAACTCCTGTACTTTGCTTAGCATTGCAGATATCTTCTGCTGTGATGGAGAAGTAAAGCTGATCTGAACGTGGAACAGATTTGAGTAAACCCTTTCACCTGTGCAGCAGGGCAGAATCACTCCTTCCTTTTATTTGCTCATGCTTTGCCCATGTTAGTCACAACCAACAAAACTTCAGCTGTTTGGGCAAGTGTACCACAGGTTAGTGCATCTCAGTCTTAGCTCATTTATCTTACTGCTCAAGACAATTCCTCACACTCTTTGACATTTAATCCTGTGGGTATTTGTAGGCTGTTATGTCTGCCCTTATTGTTGTTTAACCTAGCTATAAGCATTTAGCTCTGTCCTCATAAATCATTTCCCTTCAGCTCCCTGCCTACAATGACTGCATTTGCTCCAAAGTATGAAAAAGCCAGGCAAAGCCTACCCTTTAAATGACTACACCCACAGGATTTTATTGGTGGCACAAAATCAATGCTCAAGCCATGATTTCATTCCTGGTTGACTGTGTGATCTTTTTTACTGGTTTCACTGACCTAAGGATCTATATCAGCACTGCTCCAAACTTTTTTTCCTGCGTCTTCCTACATACTCTTTGGATTTGCTCCACCTCTTCCTCCAGCTTTAAAACCACCAGTTTAGGGCCCCCTGCCCCTTCTGCTGCTGCTGGAAGCAGCCTCTGCTTCCTCTTCCTTCGTCCTTCACTGATGTGCTTCTGTACAGCCAGAAGTTGGTTCCTGCAGGGAAGCTGGAAAGTGGGCTCTCAGTGCACCACCTGGACTCAGCATCTGGTGGGTGCAGAGAAACAGGAAAAGGAGGAGTCACAAGCTGGATACAAACCTCTGCCGAGACCTGTGTCAAGAACTCACCAGCAAGCTGGGAGTACGTGGGAAATCCTTGCATTTTTACCCCCTCCTTCCCCCACCCAGTTCAATATCTCAGCTCTGGGGCTTTCTGTGCTCCTCTTTTGGGGACCTCTCTAAGCTTTGGGAGTGTCTTCTCTGAACTGCATGCGTATGAGTTTCAGGAGCTTGCTGGTGAAACCAGATTATGATGTTGATTAAGGAGTTTTTGAAGGTATCATTGCTATGTATTATCACCTGGATAGGGCAACATTCAGGAGAAATGCAAGAAAATCTCTTGGTGGGCAGACGAGCCAACAGCTGCCTACTGCAAACCTTTGCTTCTTTTGGATTTTTGGTTACAACCATAGATAAGAGAAGGACGAGAGATCTTTCATCTGTCATGTGGTATCATCCCATCAATATAGGGTATCCTACCATCACATGTAAACTAAGAGTGTTCTCTTCCTAACTGGTAGAAGTCTGGAAGTTGCAAAATGATACTGCAAACAAGAGTCAGGAGGTGGTAGAAGAAATTTCCCTTCCTAAAGGAGTAAATAAAATTTAGCCAGTCATCAAGTCCATTATCTCTTTCTTTCCTACTTCCATACTCACTGTAACTCCCCTGTTCTCACCTCATTTGTTACTGTGTTAGATGTGGCTGATTACTTCAGTGCTTTTTCTTTCAGGATCCTTTTGTCTCTGAGTTGGAATATTTGTCTATTTGGCATGTAGCAGATGACTTTGGTTCTGAATTTGGAATAACTGTTCAAAAGCTACATCATCCCTGAGCTGCAGACCCACCCTTTGAAACTCAGAACATTTATTTTTACTCTTCTGAAGTCTGAGTTGTCTTCAGACATGATTAAGAGAGTCCTATATAAGCCTGAGTTAAGTTAAACTGTGTAACCATGTCTGGGGAATTTAGTCTTGTTTAATGGCTTTGTTCAGTTATTCTACCTGTTCATTATCTTTGCATAAACATTAAAATCGTGCAATCATTGCATTTCCTCCCCTGAAATAAGAAGATGCTTATAGCAAACTTAACCCTGTGTGTGTTTCTTTGTTTCCTTATGAGTATACACATGCACTTCTTTATTTTGTTGAGTAACTCCTCCAGCCATAATTTTCCCACTCTGTTTGCATCTCTTCAGATGCATGGCAAGCATGGCAGAATTCCAAGTGTAAAAAAGGAAAACCAAGTTCCTCTCTCAGGTCTTCATCTTCATGGAAATGTTGTATCCCTGTTGAAGCAGATGAAGAAAAAGCTGCTGATGCTCAGCAAACTTTATTAGAATTTTCAAAGCCATGGCATCGCTTTCTGAAAACTGATTTTCTTGGACCAAAAATAAGAAAGAAGAAAAAAATCAGTACTCTGGGAGTGAGAATCTTTCATTTCACACTGGTTTGTAGTTTATTAAAGCTTGAGCTACCTAAATACATATTCACCAGGGAGGGTTATTGCCATGCTCTCTTATGCTCTGACACCTGTTTTCACGTTCTTTGTCTCTGGGCACTTTTTTCCCCAAGTCCACAAAATCTGACCTCTCTTACTGGCTTCTTACATTCCTTCATTATGTATTGATCATGCTATGATGATGACCTCTATAGAAACTCTCTGAGATACATGCATTAAGTGTTGAGGCAGCCCTTTCACCTGCTGCACATTCATCAGAGTAGATCAGAAACAGAGCTGAAGTGCTTTCAGAAAGTGGGATTGAACATTTAGAATGAACCAGGGGAGATCTCACTGACAACATCCTTGTTATCACTGTCCTTTCTTCTTTAAAAATCGTAAAGGCTGAAATGGGCTGTCTGATAGAAACAGATTTCACACTAGTATTGCAGGAATGAACGTAGAAACAGCACAGTTTAACAATAGTCCAGGATCTGCAAAAATATGCTGTAATTCCTCTGACCTCCTCAATGAGATGTGAGCATATTATAGGGAGAAATGTTGTGGGAGATAGCTAATAACCTTTTATTACCTTTGTATTGGTTTTGTGAATCTGTTCCAGCTTTTTCTGCCATGAAAACGTGGGAATCCCTGATTTAAGGCTGATCCCATGAATTGCTAAATGGCCTCATGCCCACTGACTCAGGAAAGTGTACATAAACTGGGTAAGCAACAGCTAATTACATCCCATAAAACATCTCTTCAGCCTGCTTCTGGATGAACCATTTTATCTCAGAACTAATTGAATGTCTCGTCACTTACTTTTAATCCAGTCTCTGCTGAAGGCAGTAAGAATTAATGTTCTGATATTCCTGGGGAAGGAATTGGACCCTGACTCCAGCAAGTTAGTTCCTCTGAGCAGATGGGGGTGTCAGCAGTGCAGCCAGAGCAGGAATTTCGCAAGAATCGTAGCCTGATGGTAATTCTCTCAATCCTGCTCAGGGGAAGACATTTAGCAGATGGCAGAGTGGACTGATCCATCCTTTCTAACAAGCAGAAGGATACATTACTGTGGCTTACTCTGCAAACATCTTTACCTCAGAGGCTGTACATTTAGAGCACCGATAGTTGAGGGAAGTGTAGGAAGGTTTCTGTCTACTTCTCAGCCCATTTCTAAGCAAATAATAATAACATAGTAGAATTCAGCTGACCTGTACATAAAATAGAATTCATTTAAAATGCTGCAACATGTTTAAAAGTCAGGATGCATTGAGAAAACTTTGATTTTTTTTAAGCTTTGGTTATAGTGGGAGCTGTAGACACAAAATGATTGCTACTTCTTACCTGTAGCTGAAAATGGAATCGTGCATCTCTTGACGTCAGACATTGCTTTAATCTGCTCACAGCTTGTTTTGTTTTTCTCTGTTTCATTTCCCTTCACTGTGTTAAGTCTTGACCCTGAAAGGTGAGGAAGTGAAGGAAATGGAAGAGTGAAATTTGGGGAGTCTGACACTAAGAAGCCAAGGGAACCACGAGGCAGTCTGTCTGCTTGTGAGATGGAAATGTAAGTCGACTCCTCAAACTAATTGCTTTGGAACCCACTTACTTGTGACTGTGGACTCCCTTAAGCATAAGTTTTACATTATGTCACCGAGATGGCATTTGGGCTTGATTTATGTTGGCACAAAGCTAGCTATAAACAGCACATGTGTGCCCATAGTTGCCCCTTTTCAAACAGACATGTTTTTAGAAACAGGAAACATGGCTGCAGCAGGAGCACACCAAGCCTCTGCTGTGTCAACAGCCTCACAACTGCAGGTATCCAGGGTCTGCACGATGCATTCATTTTCCACCTATTTCAACTCACTCAGTAACTTGGAACACCATTACCAGAGATTAACGGTTGGTTGATGGAGCAAAAATGACTTATTAGGTGAAATGTACTCCTCTAAAGACGTGTATCTGAACGAGAACCACAATCCGCATCTTAATCTTTTTCTTTCATCCTCTATTGAATCTGAGCTAGTATTTCATGGTGATAACCTCTCTCTCATTTTTTTTCTCCCTTGGAGAATGAGGCCGCACTATATTAATTATTAGCTGGTTCTGTAGTCACATCATTTGTCTTTAAGAAGTTATGCTCCTTTCTGTCCAGATGAATACAAATTCTTCAGGTCATGCTCAGGGAAGTTCAAACTCTTCAATGTTTCTTCTAGCATGTTAAAAACAATTCAATACACATAAGCAGCATTGAAGATTTCTTGTATGAGATAGGTATGCATGTATAAATAAAGAACAAAAATTGCAGAGCATTTTTGATGACCACATAACTGTGTTGTTGTTCCTCAGATGCATTTATCTGCATATTCAGTCTTTGTGTGAACAGTGAGCACAAATAGCTTTCTCCATGGTGCTTCATCCACTTGGATCTGCTCTGCCTGAAGTGAAATAAGCTTTTCTGTGCTTCAGGAATGCAGCACCCTTGGACATCTCAGTGACACTGACACAACCCTTGCCAGAGTGGGACAGATGGAGGTGACCTGAGTCATGAGGGCCCTGTCCCTTCCACCAGAGCAGACTAAATGAGCTTCACTCTGTAGGAGTTCCCTTTCCTGCCATCCCTTTATTTAGGCTTTGAAGAAGTCTGTAACAGAGACAACGGTGTTGTGCACACCAAACAGTCTTCTGTAAGTTTCTAAGAAGAACCAGTGATGCAGAAGACATTTTTTATTCCACATAGTATATATTTCCCTCCTTTTTACCTTCAATTGGGAGAATCCTTACTTTGGCAATTAAACAATCCAGGAGATTTTAGGGCATATCTTATACAGCGAGTTCAAAGGTCTTCATGTTGTCTTAGAGAAACTGAGAGGAAATGGGTGTTAGTCCCTAAAGACCACCTTCTAAATAAGAAATGCTGTTTGTCAATGAAGACTGACTTGAAATAGGAATGAGGACCAAAGTCTTTTAAATAGAAATATTCTACCTTGTGTGTTGGGAGCCAGCAGTAACCTGATTGCAGCTCCTGCTCAGTGAATACAGGTAATCTCTGAGACAATTTGAGTAAGCTACAGGAGAAGGATTGTTGTGTTACTCACTGAAGATTTACAGTCCCTTCGGAGATGGTGTGAGGATATATTTCCATCAGGAAGATTTTTTCCTGTGTCTTAGGATTCCTTGCTTATTTTCTGATTGAAAGCCTGCTAAATTTGTCAAAACATTTGAACCTACAGCATGAAAATCAGTGGCAAGCTTCCTGCACTTAGTGTTTTGATGCATGGATTGTTTCAAGCCTGATTGCCATTAATGTTACCCTTGATGTCACAGAATTGTCACTTTGTTAGAAGCTTGCTGGACTGGAGGCAGTAGCTGCAGTGCTCTCTTGAGCTTGAGTTGGAATATTTTTTTCCCATTTTTTGAGAGTATTACTTACAGTAGATGCTGAGTCTGAATTATATTCTTTTGCTGTTTAAGTTATAAGCATGCTGTTGTGTTTGGGACAATATTATGTCAATAACAGGTACACTTATCAGAAGGATTGGGATACTGTAGGGCTGAGTAGATATCATGAGGGTCGGTACTTTAACGTCCCTAGATTAACGCCCAGCACAAGAGTAGAGGGCAGAAGAATATTGTCAGCATAGAAATGCATGTTGGGTCCCTTGGTGGGAACTGAGGATGCCCCAGGGAAGCCATAATGCCATCTCTGTTTCAAGAGCAGAGGCGGCACTGCCTTTGGGATCTGCAGTCATCTCCCTGCCAGAGCAATTTTCACAGCAGTGTGGCCTTCAGGTATGGGAAGATCTGCTTAGGAGACAAAATATCTCTTTTCAGTAGGTAAGAAAAATGCAATTACCAAAATTTCACCATATTCCAACTTTTGCCATTATGACATTGCTTGAGATAAATTTTTCACTTCAAAATGTTTGGAATCTAGCTCTTGTATCTGTTACTGCTCAGTGCTCCTTTCACAGTGTCTCTAAAGGGTTTACACCAGTGGGCTTCACTGGGATGATCAAGTGTTACTGCCTCTGGAGTTTGGCTTGTGCATTTGTAAGAAATATGAAAGCTAGTTAGGAGATGCTGGAAACCAAATTACTTTCATCTGAAATAAATACAACTCATGGTGCATATTGTCCTTACGTATTTGTGCAGTGGCAGCATGGCTTTAACACTGAGCATTATTAAAGCCCCCAACTAGTTCTCATATTTTATAATCTTTATGCAGACCAACTTTAATTTTTACATTCTGCGTGTACTTGCAATGAATTCACATGATAAATGTGGAGCAGCCAGAACAGGATATTAAAAAGGAACGTCTGGGGTGAGCGTGAGCAGGACACGGACGTAACAGCTCAGAAGCACACGCTGTTTGCTGACGTTTGTCAGTAAGGGAATGGCATTATTCCTCCTTTTACCCAATTCCCCGCCTGGAATCCCAGCCCAAGCAGATGTGTTGGCAGAGGATGAGATTGGTCATAGTGTTTCCTGATGGCTTCTCCTGATGGTTTGAGGTGAGGCTAGCTGCTGCTCCCACCTCCAGCTTTGTCTGCTCCTGCCTGGCTCTGGAACGCACTGCTTCATCCCAGCCGTGCCCACATTTGGGTGTTTGTGAAGCAGACTCAATGTGAACCTAGGTGGGGAGCAGCAGCTTCATGTAACTGGACCTTGTTGCTACGTTTCTAGCCCATGCGAATAATCCGGAAGAATAAAAACATTTATACTCTTTTTGCATGTAAAGCATGGAAGATTAGAAAGGTGACCTGGGATCTGTCAGCTGTGCTGGTCAGAGGGATGCACAGGTCACTCTGGAAGGTTGCCCTGGAGCCTCTTCGACTACAGGCAGCTCCAGCCCCTGTGAAACCTCCCCCTGTGCCTCTGCACTCCCCCAGACCCTTCAATCTTCCTTATCTCTCATAGCCCTCATCTGACCCCTTCAGTCCTGCTTTCAAAGAGTCTCCTCCAGAAGCTGTCAAGAGATGCAGGAAGGCAAGCAGGGGTTATCTCTGCTTGCAGGTTATCTCAGGTCTTGCTCTCAAGAAATCTGTGAGAAGTACAAGTTATCCCCAGCTGGAGACGAGCAGGGGCTGGGCTGCTCCGTTCCATGGGGCCAACTGTCTTGTGGATACGGGTGAAAGATGAGAACTCTGAAAATAGTGCTAGGGTCGTACCAGAGCCAGAAGGAGGTGCCTGTGATTGGGAAACGTGGAAGGAAAGATATTTTCTTCTCATGTATTTGGGGACTCTGAACACTTCCTGGGTAAGGAAGGGCTTCCTGGAATTCTTTGGAGTGATTTTATACCCAGAAGGGAATTATTTGATGCTGGTTCCAATGTAAACATGAGATTCAGCTTTGCAGTGAGACAGCGCTGTGACAACCCCCTTCCAAAATGTAATCAGTAAAGTTTTCCCCTGATGCAAACTCTGTGTCTGATTCCAAGTTGGACTCCTGCTTGCTCACTCCTCGGCTGGCTTCGCTGAAACTTCACAACATTTAGTCTTGCTTTTCCTTGCAGTGCTGAGTCACTCTCTGATTTGAGTGAGAACCATCAGGTTTGTTACTCTAAGGTTTGTGAGCCTCTGTCTATAATCCAAATGAAAAAAACTGCAGTGTCAGTTTGCTCAAAAATAGGTTTCTGAAAGTATTGTTCATCACAGTTCTTTTGTGCAAAACACTTGTTCAAATGTTGTTTTCTCTGTCACTTCTGGCCACTTTATCTATGTCGTGGGAATCTGCACTTTGGCAGAATCAGACACTTGAGAAGCATGACCAAAGGAAAACTGAGGTTTAATTGGGTTTGAATAGATTTTTCAAGGTAAGAAGTGGCTCTTCAGAAAGGGCAACACATCACTGTGTCTGCTAAGTTTTCTTTTGGTCCTGTAATGAACTGTAAGATTTTTATGTCTCAGCTCATTTTGACTCTTGTATAATGCACTTTTTAGGGTGTTTAGCAAACACTGGTCTTGAATTGCTCTTTACAGACTTGACATTTACCTCTGCAGTTCCTTATTTCTGCCCCAGTTCATTCTGGTCAGGCAGGAAGCTCATAAAAGGTGTCTGTAACAGATCTGTACCCATGGAATTTGGATCGCAGGGCACAGCTTTCTTTGAGCAAAAGGTGCTCATGTCAAGCAGGTATAGCTCACATCCACCGAAACCCCAGGCACACGTACAGGCAGTGAGGGCTGGAGCTGGGGGTGCACTGGGGAGCTCTGAATGTCAAACATCCCTGTGACTTCAGCAGCATCAGTGCTCACAGGGCTGGGGCTTTGTGGGGAGCAGAAAGCAGGACGCAGCAGTGCATACGCAGTGCCTTGTGGGCTGTGTGTGCACCGCAAGGATTTTGCAGGGGGCTGGGGATTGTGCAATTACAACCAAGGCCATAATTTTCAGGATTATACTCACGCACACAGAGGAAAATTTCTTTGCAGAATTCTTAACTGATGATGAACCGTAAGCCAGAAAGAACACTATTGGGTTTTCTGATGTCAGTATGAGCTGGTAGAGTTGGCAATCAGAGCAAGTATCCTTCAATTATAGGCTGAACAAGTTGAACAGAAGTCACTGAGGCATAACCAGGATGGAGCCTATAGTGCTATTATTGTATTTGCCTCTTGGAAAAAAAGACATGCTTAGAAGGCTGTAAGCTGTTCCCTCTCCTTCTCTCCTCAGTTGAAGAATTAATCTCTTTGTCATCTGTGACAGCTGCACAAGTAATAGGAACAAAACATGTAGGTGTTGGGAATAAAGTCATTAAACAACATGCTATTTGTTAAGCACATCAAGTTCTGGACAGATTTGTGCTATAGCTTTTCTGTGTCATGTGCGCAGGTGATAAAGAGTATTGAGAATTTCCAGCAGTAAGAATTTCATTTCTTGCCTTGAATCAAATTGTGATTCAGAATGAAAATGTCACTGAGACACGGGCTGTAGTGAGAATATATGACTGCTGTTTCCAATCACCCTATAATTAGAAGGGTTTTTTGTTGCTGATGCACGAGCCCAGGCAACCTCTGCAGGGCTAGGAGCAATAACAAGAATTAAAGTTCACTTTCATCTGAAAAGACAATGGTTGATAAGCAACTGGTGGAAAAATGTTATGCTCAGTGGATCTTGGAGGTGTTCAAGTCCAGGTTGGATGGGACCCTGGGCAACCTGATCTGGTGGGTGGCAACCAGACCATGGCATCGGGGTTGGAACGGGATGATCTTTAAGGTCCCTTCCAACCCAAGCCATTTTTTGATTCTATGGCTCCTCATTGAAAGGGCAGTATTATTGACATAGAAGTGTTTTGTAGTAAGAATTCTATTCCCCAGGCAGTAATATGGGATGGAGACTTGTTGAGTTTTAGCACTTTTTTTTTTTCTTCTAAGTAAATTCAGTAGCTAAGTTTTCTTTTGAAATTTTCTATCTATGATATGATGATGTCGTATAATTATATGACATGATCAGTAATGATCATCATAAATAAAAGATAAAATATTAGGTGTTATTATCTAGTTATAGGATACTTTCGTATCTGTAACATGGCTCCAGTTTTGGCTGTGGTAGCTGCCACCAAGTTGTCCAGAAGGAAGCACCCAGCCCTTTGGCACTGTTCATACAGTGGGAAAGTTTGGGAACTTCTGATCTCAGGGTTGAAGGCGCACATTGACATTTTCTATATGCACTCCCCCAGGTTTGAGTCTACCTACTTTCTCTGTGGAGTTTTTAAAATGCCATTACTCAGTGATTCATCGCCCACACATGGAGGGAGGAATTCAAATCAGATGGGAAACAAAGTGACAAAGTGCTCTCCTCTGGGAAAAGGAAGAGATAGATAGGACTTTTGGCAGTGGAACAATTAGGGAAAGAAATAAAATCATCGATGGGGGAGAACAGGGTTCTGTCGTTTGGTTAAACTGGAACTAGATAGGAGAGCAACAGAGAGGGTAGTGGTGGGGAAAAGGAAAAGGTATGTTCACTGAACCCTATCTATAGCAAAAATACTGGGGGACAATGTGGTGATTGGCAAAGAAAGCCTCCTTTTTTTTTTTTTTCCTGGGGACACCCAACTTTTCTGAGTAACACTTGCCCTTATAGGTCATTCCCAAGCTGGTGCTGTGTAGAAGAGATGTTGCACCATGTGGGTTCCAGTGGTGGGATGAGCAATAGGAAGCCTGGTGTTGCCTGGCACACAGCTCCCTGTGTGTGATGTTTGCACTGGCTGAGAAGTCGAAAACAGGAGGTGGAAATGAACTGCACAGGAAAAGGTTAAAGGAAGGTAGCTCTGCTCATGTAGCTGGTTGAAGGTGTTTTCCTCAACAGATTTTTAACCAATGCTTTGCCATTTTCATGGTGAACTGACCAGTTGCCTCCTATTGCTTGCCTTTCTGCTGTACCTTGGGTACAAGATACGATTTCTGCCTCACTGTGCTATGGATTTGCTCCTGACCTGATCACTAGAGAGGAGTGCCTGGAGCTGTCTACCAGTTATCATGGCACAGTCTAAGACTGCAGCAATGAAGTGGCCTATCCTTTATGTCAGCATACAAGGATTACCACGTGGTCTATGTTAACTAACCACAAATCTCAGATAACCTTTTATAAGGTTTTTCTAAGATACCTTTGAAAACAAAATCATGTAAAAATTTTGCACGTTGCCTTCTTGTTTACAAGCCTTGAGAATGCAGATGGGTCCCACTTTCAAGATTCTTCATGCAATCAGTGTTTGGGAAATTTTTTTTTTAGACATAATTATATACCTCCCAGGGCTGGATCTCATTCAACTTGCAGTGTAAATCACAACAGTTAGTAGGATTGTACCAGACTGAAATAGCTCATGGAAGAAATTTCACACATCTGTAAAATGCTTCACTTTCACTAGTTTTTATTTATGTTTGTATGTTTATTTACTACAAGGGTGATGCCAAAGTACAAGCTATTTTGTTTAGATAAAATCAAAACATGCTCATTCTCAAAAGTAGGAAAGCAAAATCAGATTCTCTGTGTTTGGACAGATCTACAGTATTTTATATATCACCATTTCTTGAAGAGGAAGGCTCAAGTGGAAAATATCTGCTCTTCACTTTGCCATGAAACTGGAGGTCGGTCGAATCGTCGTGCAGGCTGAGCAATCTTCAGGGATGATTTGTCCCCTTCTGTCTCTGGGGCTCTGGAGCCCTGGTGGAGATGTCCACACGACTCAACCCCAAGGAGCTCTCCTCATCTCTGCCTGCCCTATTTCTTCATCTCTCTCCTTTCAGAGAAGGTTCAGAATGCTTCTTGAGTACGTTTTCTGTGTTTTGAGATAACACACGAATAGGAAACTTCTTCATCTCTTTTTTTCCCTATCAGCTCTTGGGAAGTCTTTTCCTTTTCCCTTCTCAAATTCACATGACTGTCAGAAGTTGAGGAGCAAATAGGTAAGCAAGCACCAAAACAAGCACAGCAGAGCGAGCCATCTGGTGTGCGGAGGAGGGCCGACTCCTACAGCTCTGATCTCAGCACGAACACACAGCATCTGTGTGGGGCTGGCGATAATGGGGATGTGCAGCACAATTAGGAAGATGAAGATCTGGCTCTGACACACCCTGGGGGAGGAGATGCGTGATGCCCAGGCACTTGCTGCAATAGCCAAGGGAGCAGAAGCTTCAGAGCAGCAGGAATGGGTCTGGGGCACACACCACTCTTGCAGATCCTTCCTGGGAAGCATCATTCAGGGGCTCCGCTCTCATGATGTTGTTCTGTCTGTTCCATGGCATGTAAGGAAGCGTCATAACAAAAAACCAGCAGTGGCTGCTCAGCCCAGCTGAGCTTCAGCTTCCTTCCTCAAGCAACCTAATGGAACCAACGTTCCCCAGTGGCCCAGGGGGCAGCCAGAAGTTCCTCATTGTGGCTCTCATGGGAGCTTTGCAGGCTGTCGATGCCGTGGAAAATGGTTTCCCAGCATTTTTCCTTGAAAACAACGAGTCCAGGCAGCCCCCCGGTGCCGACCACACTGTTCTCTGCAGCAGCATTGCCAGCCCTGAGATGAACTCGTTCACTCATCACACCTTGGCAAAATCAACCGGTTTCTGAAAAATGCTACTGCTGCTGTCTGGTTTTGGGTTGTACTCAGCCCTCACCCTACAGCTGCTGCTGAGAGAAACCGTTTCTTTATGGGAGTGAAACTGATGGTTTCTGAGACTGGGATAAGATGAACCGTCAGCTGTGGTGGAGCCAGCAGCAAAACTGTGAGTGGGCATCAAGCTGCGAGGCAGTGACACACTGCTCTGTTCCAGGTCTCTCGTCTACTTTTCTACCTCCCCTTCTTAGTGGAAATGGTGATAGTACTTAAGGATACCTCTGAAGACTTAAGTAGTTCATCTTTTCAGCAAGCTTCAAAGACAATATGGCTGTGCAGTTGTAAAGCATTATCTGCCACTTCGGAAAGATGTTCCACATTTCTTGAGATTTAAAGCAAAGTAGAAAATTGGGCTATTTATCCTACAATTCATTGGAAGATGAAGTTTCTATAGAAACTACCATTTCAAAGTTATTTACTTTTCTCTACTGAGAAACATCTTGAGAAAGAGCATTCCCATGAATGGCAAATAGGAATTACATTTCTCATAATAATATAATGTTTACAAAAGAGTAGGTGTGTTCTAAGCGTTGTTTTGGGTTGCTCTATAAATTCTGGGTCTGTTGAATATAATGCCACGTTTATCGTAGCAACTGTTAAGTAACAGCAAAGAAGGGACTCAGGTTTACCCATGGGAAAAAGGATAGTGACATGTAAAAGTAATGTGTGAAAATTCCTCCGGGCCCCCTGTGGTGATGAATCTGCACCGAAACAGAAGATTGAATCTAATATCTCTGTCAGAGCTGATTCTTTAAAAGCTCATTTCTGACTAAAGTAACAAGGAAAATGCTGACATTTTTAGCTTTAGATGGAGCATTGGTCACATACGCTTGTGAGTGCAGTTAGAATGCAAGTGTTAGTTTCTGTTACTAAGCTTTGCAGTCTTCTTCAGCTTTCCAGTTGTAATGCACTGAATAATTGTGTCTTATGCACCACATAATATAGTAGTAGTTATCTATTAGTGATAATAATGTTAAGGGAACAAAGCAAATGTAAATAGCATTTGCAATATTTGCAGTGGAAGATTGAGGAAAGTAGGTCTGGAAAGGCTGATGAGCATTGGATTGCACACATCACAGTAGCATGAGTCTTCCTAGGGCAGATGGTCTTGGTCCAGTGTTGTGTCCTGCCTCATCACTCTCTTACTCCTGTGGATTGCAGGGACCAGATTATAAAAGAAAAATCTGGTAATGCTCATGAGTTGTTTGCCCATCTTCCAATGACCAAAAACTTTCCTTCTATTCTTGAGTTCCAGTTTGTGCTGGGTTAGGGAAGGGGCTCCTCTACCCGTGTCCTGAGGGGGTGAGTTGTCATAGATGTGGAGAGAAGAAGGTGAGAAGCTTGGACCGCAGTCTTCCTCCTGGCATCTGGTGGTCAGCTCTTACCCGGATTTCTTCATCTGGAGGTTGCATCCAAGCTATTGCCTTTATCAGGCATTGGCAGACCTAGTGCACAGAATTATCTTACCCTAAAGATGAGAAAGGAAATGTAGCCAAACTGGAAACAGGAAAGCGCTTTGTGCTGAGCACATCCGGCTTCTTTAGGAAACCTTTAAATACACACCTTAGAGATTTAGGTACCTGAACGCCACTGGTGTCTTTTTTGTTAGGTGAATGCTTTCAAAAATGTTAACCAAAGCATTTAATCAGACTGACAGCAGTGGAAGTCTTTGCTCCAAATGTAAGTTAACCGACAAATGCAACCCCCAAATAATAGCCAATAAAAAAGAGGGGTCGATCTGCTTTTCCTAAATCAAATTTGCTTCCTGAAATGGCTGAATTGTATTTATTAGTGTGTGCAGCACATTGGTGCTCTCTTGACCATTCACTAGATGGTGGTGTCTCTTCCACACCTTTGTTTTGCAGTTTTTCTTGCCCAAGACTTCTCAGAAGCCTTGAGTACAAGACATAACACAGATCCTGCCCTGGTAGCAAATTGTGCAGTCTTTTGTTTCAAGCACACAGCACGTACCCAGACTTGCTCATAAAATATCCATAGCAAACTCATGCGATGCCCGTCTCCCTTATACATTTTTAAGGGCTGTGTCCTAAATCCATTAAAGACTGTGAGGCATGCATAGAATAATCCTCCCTGCCATAAGTGTGAGAAGGGATTTGGGATCAAGTAACTGTATGTACCAAATGAATTGTGAGTTTGGGCGCTCCTGGATTCTGCTGTGAGAGCAGAGTGCCTCTTGCAGTCTCCATCTTTTGTCTGAAGTGCTGAGAAGAGTTTTGCAACCCGGAACAGAGGAACTTTGTACCAAGGAAATGGAGATGGCATAAAGAGAGGTCAGAGAAATGAAATTGCAGGAATCAGAAGACGGTAGTGATGATGTGTACCATTGGAACTTGCTTTCTGATTTCAGGACACCAAAGTGGACAGACTGGTGTGTTATGATAAAAGCAATTACTTTTGCACTATCAGATGTCTGCTCTTACTTCATAAGTGAACTCTGGACGTCCAGTTTTATACCTTGGTAAAAATTGGCCTTTGTTGTTCTACCCTTAGGAGATGCAGCAAACCTGGTGACGTCCCAGGTAACGTAGGCAGATGTTCAAAGGAGAAGAAGGGCATTAGTCACTCAGATTGAAAGAGAATTGGGTGTCTTCCTCCCTAGGGCTCTTTATAAAATTACAAACTACAGCTCTTGCCAGGAGTCCTCTCATCTGATCATTTCTGTACAACTGGAATGTCTTTAATTCGGAAAGTTTGCACTCCACCTAAGTGTAGGTGCCAGATACTTCTTTTTCCTATTCAGTGCCTTGCATCTTGGAATCATTTGCAGGTGCCCTCAGAGACATATTTCACCCTTCAGCAATGCCCAGGATCATCTGCAGGACTGTGGCTGTGTGAATGGAGCTCCCAAGCAGCTGCTTTAACTCTCCAGAAGCTGGGAGGTGTCTGCAGGGCTGGAAGTGATGCTCTTACTCCTCTGGTGCTTTTGAAAACTTTTCCCCAGAAGCCTCGTGCCCTGTTAAAGGAACACAGAAGAGCTTCACATGCATTGTCAAGAGCTGTGACTGTGAACCCTGGCTTTCCCAGTATTAATTCACATTTATTCAGAAATGGATCACACTGAGCCCTTATGACTGGGGACACTGAGTTTGTTGTAAATCCTTGAGAGGAGAATCAGTATTTTTTTTATTTAGAAGCAGGCTAGAGGGCAAAACAGCCTCCATGGTTTGGGATTTCACTCTGAAGAAAATCCCTTTGACAGAATCTTCAGTAACTAACTGATCACAAAACTTCAGAAGTAAAATTTACTGTAAATATTAATTTGGGATTTTTCTATCTTGGTCATCTGCTTTTTAAAAATGACATTTTACTAGAACTGCCTTTACAACTTGTGATTCCCTTTTTTTACTTTCAGTTTCCCTTCTGTACTGCATCACTTGTAAGTAGGCTGTGGTTTTCTCAACATGTAGCTGTGATGCTTGCTGTGCTTTCTTCTCTAATACTTCTATTTAGAAAACAGAGAAGACCAACCATAAATAAAACTAATTATTTTCCCCGTGCATTTAAGTTTCTACCATGGAGATGAGTTTAACATGCACAGTTGCTTACCAAGGTAATGTGTTTGTACCACACCGTGCTTGTGCTTATTTTGAGATTTTAAATAACACTTTTTTGTTGTGTAGTTACAAATAAGATCCTTGATGCTGCGTTTGTGTGGCCGGATCCAAGTAATGTCATTGTGTTTCTGCATGGAATGGGAGCCCACCCCCCGTTTCGGCTGCTGGTCAGGAATTACTGTTAGCAAAATGCTGGGACTTTCTGCACGCTTCCCAGAAGATGGTTATTATTATTTTAATGCTTTATTTTCTGTATTTCTATTTTCAGATATTTTCTGGTTTTGATCACTGTTCTATGATAGGGGTGACTCTTTGTTCTTTCCATTTTAGAACACTTGAGGTTACTTCAGACACAGATTTTCTTAGTCAGTAAGTGACCTCAGGTGCTGTTATCATCAGCTTGTACTAAAATCAGCAATACCTGTTCTGCTGGCGTTTCTTGTAAGGGCTATTAGATGTCCTTAAAGAGGTTAGATGCCCAAATCAGGAGCATGGGATGCTGCAGTTGCTTTTTTCTTCTGTGAGTTACGTTCTGGAGCTGTGAAGACCAACCTGCCTTCAGCACTGCCATCCTCCCAGGACATCTGATGTTCCCCAAGCCACTCATGGGAAGGACACAGCGTTTGACTTTCTGCAAGGGATTCTCTTATCTGACTTCAGCACCCAAAATGTCCCTTGTCCAGAGAGGGGCACCTTCACAAGCTGCTTCGTTCTGCTTACCTTAGAAACCTTTCCTTGGGGTGATGTGAGTCGTCGTCTGAAAATGTCTGTTTCTCTGTAGAGGAAGCCCCAGCTGCTGTCTGGCACCTAACTTTCAGACAGCTACAGGTAGATGAAGTAAAGCCTTTCTTTTATTTGGGATTAGGAAAAAAAAAAAAATAATCTTTTGCACTGGATTTGTATGTGCATTGGTGAAACTGAGTGCATGAAGAAACTCTTAGAGGTGCCTGCCTGATCTTGAAACAATGCCTTCTTTTGGTGCTGAAGGTAGTGATTCTGGGCATTTCAGGGCAGGCATGAATCGAAGGGCAGCTCCTGCCACTCTTTGCCACATTGGGTGATCCCATTTTCCTGGCCACTGGGGCAGGTTCCTGTTTTCTGTGAGGCTGCAATGCAAAGAGCCACGCTCTGGGTCTTCCTTTCTGTGCAGAGCTGCATTTGTTATTTCAGGCCGGGCAGCTGCCCCAAATGAACCATTTCCTTCACATCTCCTTTGCCTGTAGCTATCTTGAACTTGTTGACCTATGTGCCTATTAATTATTGATATACTGTTGCATTATTTAGGCTTGTTTCAGCAGACAGATACATTATTACCAGACAGACATTTGCCAGACCGGCTGATAGATAACATCCTAAAATAAGGCTCAAGTTGCATTTGTACAATCAAGGACTGTAACTTCATTACTTTCCCCTCGACCCCTGCCTCTCACTGGCAAATTACTGCTGTGCTACCTTGGAACGTTAATAGAAACTGAAATGCAATCACAATCTCTTCAGGCAACAAATTCAATCTTGACCTTGGTGTAACTGTGGTTCTGGTGCTGGTTAGCCCGCAACAACACAGGGGAAGTCTTTTCTTCTTGGGATGCTAGAAATTGCTTTGTTTGTCCAGCTCTTACCAAGGAAAGGAGAACTGATTTCTGCTTGGTTGCTATGAGCTGTATTGCAACAGCCCAGAAACACAGGCATAGCCTGATGTGTATCTCCCAGGGAAACCTGCCTTTGATTTTTTGAAACCTCACTGCAGTCAGATTGTCTATGGATCCAAGAAAAAGGCGTATCAAAATGAATTAGCTGTAATTTAAAACATGCGTGCTGAGCATTTCTGAACCTTTAGAACTATAGCTCCAACCAAAGCAAGAATGAAGTGATACAGTTCTTCATAGCAATCACATCAAACGCTGGTGCGGTCTGCTGTCACAAGTGACAAATGGCAGTGCTGAATACGTGACAAGCTCTTCCACCTGCTGCTCCTTTTCCTCTTTCTGTGTGCATCATGCTTCATTCTGTCGCAACCAATTTCTCCTCTGATGTCAGAATCCCACTCAGTGCTCAGAACAGCGTCCACGTGAAAGCAGAACAGACAGAAAAGAGGAAGGAAAGCAGGCGAAGGAGGATGCAGACAAGAAATGTGTCTTAAGTGTTACAAACTGAACGACTTGTTTGTTTTCTGTGGCCTTCCTTCAGAGACACTGTTAATTTTGGTGAAAAATTATGGGGAGATGGAGCTGCTGTTCTCAGAATCTAGCACTGGTCCTTGTTGTCCTTTGGGCACATACTGCTGCCGTTCAGCATGCCGTGGGGTTTTCAAAGCTGTGTGTCCCCATAGCTCCTTGGATGCCAGTGGTGAAGTGTTCACCCTTTGTGAATCACTTCTGATTCACTGCTGTAGCAGAGCCGTGTCCTAGTGCCTGGTGCAGCTCCCTTGGTCCAGCCCAAAGCTGGGCAATGGTTGCTCCCACCACCAAAGCTTCTTTCTTTCTCTCTTACACTCCTTACTACGTAGCCACACAAACATTTTCCCTGGCCTTGGGGATCACCAGCCACACGTGCTACCTTTTCAAAAGGGTACCCTCTCAAGACCGGCCTTAATCCCTTCATTTCCCCCCATCCAGCACACTCTTTCCCAGAAGTCCTGCTTTGTGCAGTGGATTTAATCTCTAACAGCCAGGCACAGCTGAATAGATAAAGGAAAGACAGACACATTATTTGGGCATCTGCTCAAAAAAACTTGCTTCAGGTTTGTCAACAGCAGACAGAACAATAAGGGAGAGAACTTGTTTTTTTCCTCACTGTTCTGCAGTGTATCTCAAGTCTTGGTCACTCAAAAAATCAGTGATGCCAGCTCTTTATTTTCCAGTAGTTCCCCATTTGAATAGATGAGCATCAGAGTTTAACAGTCCTCCCTTCTAATCCTGGAGACGACGAAAGAGTTTGTCCTGTCCACCCTGTGGGTTTTATTTCTGTATAGAGATGGGAAAGCAACTAACTCCCACGCTCAAATCAAATTTCAAGTCTGACATCAATAAAGGTATTAAAATCCCTAACACTGAATTCAGAAACACATTGTAGACTTTCTAGATTATTTCTGGCTGGTTTACTGGAATTAAATTACATAAAAGTCATAGAAAACAGCACATTCTTATGTAAAACTCCACAAAACCAGTGCCGTGGTTTTAACCGAGTTGAAAAAATACAACACGAAGTGTAATTTTTGTACAGGGCCATGTGTTAGCTTTTGAAAATGAAAAGGAAATAAATGATCCGAGTCACACAAAGCATATGCCTACAAAATAATGATAAAACATATACTGTATCTGGACTTCATAAGTGTGGTTATTAATTCTTGCTGCCGTTGTGGCTGGAGGCTTTTGCTGTGTAAAAAAGCCCATATTACAATGCAGAATGATTTTGATTTCTACTGCATCTGGAATAATACAGTCTTCTTGCAGTAACACGGTGGGTTCTGAGCTCTTCAGTTGAGGGAATGCTGGAAGCTTGCAGAAACACATTGTTTGGTCGCGCTGACCGTGGTGCAGATCAGCTATTATTACACTCAGGATATGAACTTGACTTTTGGTGTACAAAACCCTAAGCTCTGAGATGGTCCAAAGGAGCAATCAGCTGAACGTAAGCACTCATACCAGGAGTGCTGGCACTGAGCCCTGGAATTGCCTTGTTAAGAAGCCATATGAGAAGTAGTGTGTTTTTCTTCTCCTTCAAAATGCAGACTGCATTTTGGATGCAGGGGCTGTGGTGAAGGTTCCTACCATGCTATGAACACTCTCCTGCTATGTAGAGAGTAGGATGGCACTCGCCTATTTTGTCATTTGAAGGTTCATGCTAGGATAAACCAAAAAGCCATGCTCAGAGGTGTTACCAAGGTCCCTGCAGTAACCAAGGACCTGTCTATTGCCAGATTCATCACCACTTGGTGTCCATCTTCTGCCTGGATGTGTCTCCTACAGCTGGTGCTGCAGCAGAACCTGTTACCTGAGCTTAAAGCTCTGCCACTGCATCTGTGCTGTTCCCAAGGCAGTGCAGTGGTGGTGCATTGCTGTCTTCGGAGGCAAGATATTCAGGGTATGGGCCAAGAGTGTACCACTGTAATTAGTTTTTTCTTGCTGAGCATGAGCTCATATTGTAAGTGCATATGTTCAGCTGTCAGCTTGGTTCTTGCAACAAAAGGGAAAACAAACTGGTAATAAATAGAGAAGTTGCATAAGCCAATCTTCGAATAATGGCATTGGGTGGAACACGTGAAAGAGGAGCTGTGGCTACAAAGCAGATTGCTGCTTCCTGTTCTTCCTACGAGCACAAAATAAATTACAGCTGTTTAAAATGGTGCAGCAACCAAGGAAAATACTGAAATCCTAAAGATGCCTCTCCATCTGTCCTGCTATTCTTGTTGCAGGATTTTACACTGAGAAATGAAGAACTGAGCTCCAAGCCTCATTCTCTTCCAGTGAAAATGAAGTGGTTATGTTCCAGTGTATGAGCAACAGCACTGCAACCTCGTGTTTGTATTTCATGATGTGATGGCTGCTGGTGTTGCAGAAGGCCTTGAGGTCACAAGTCACAAAGAACTGAGTAAGCAAGCACTGACTCTTCAACGCTCTTTTGAAGGAGAGGGGGAAGAGATTCTTCAAAAACAAAGGCATGGTATTATGGAAATATGGAAACATGGCTTGAAAAAAGTGCCATCATTTCAGTTTTTAAAGGTTTTAGTCTAGATTTAGGTTGTCATGATTCATTTTTGCAGCATTTTCTTGTATCGCATGATGTATTTTTAGTGAAGGCAAGTTAACGTGACCAGCAGGTGCATATTTATCAACACACTAGCATTTAAATCAGTGAGTAGTTAAAATGATTAATACCATCCCAGATTTCTTTAAGCATCATCCTTTAATGTTAAGCCACAAATATCTTCTTTCTTAAAAAAGCACACAACATTTCTTGAGATGTTTGGTTTTGATAATGCACTGATATGATATACCTGAGATATGAATGTGCTTACAGTGGCAGATTGTCCTTATCCTTTCATGACAGCTTAAATGCTGCCAAGCATGCATTATAAAATGTAGAATTTCAAAGCACTGAATTCCTCAGGATTCTGTAGTTCTGTCCAGATTACATCCAGAAATAAAGAGGAAGTACTGAGTTTTGACTTTTCATAGAGAAACCTTTGGCACATGTTTTTCTAACTTCTTTATGTACATTTCAGCATCACAAAATTCTGGAAAGAATATGAGAAGAATGAGTTCTTTGGGAGAGTGGTATCCAAACTACTGATCACCAGAGCACATCTCATAGCCCACGGCTCCATCTCCACTATACTTTTTCCTGAGGACTTCTCTGACATGCTCAGTATTAGAGATGCTGACATTACACAGAATCACAGAATCACAGAATTGTAGGGGTTGGAAGGGACCTCCAGAGATCATCGAGTCCAACCCCCCATTACATACATTATGGTGGCACACATTGGATACATTGTGGTGGTCTCTATCATGATGAATTACTCTGGTGCCCAACAGCTTACCCCAGGCTCTCCTCTTTCTGCACGTCCCCTTCCTTGTCATGAGATCACATCTGTGCACAGTAGGCGACTGCATGTAGGAGCAATCTTCTTCCTACAGAGCAAAACAAGAGACAAAACCATTGGGCACTGTGTCTTTTTGAGGCAAAAACAGTTTCAAACCCCAAAGATTTCTTTACCATCATTTTAGGGTATTTCATCCCTAACTTTTTACAGAAGTATCCTATACTTAATGAAACTGCAGTAGTCATCCTTTGGACTTCCTTCCCTCACAGATTAGAGTTATTTTGCTTGTGAATTAATTTACATTATTAAATAGACCAAATAATGTTCCAGATGGAAATGTGACCAACACGTTTATTGCTTGCTTGAATCTAGACATGAACATGGCCTTTGAACTTTTTGAGAAAGAATCTCATTTTAAACATAAATTTTTCACCAGGATGTCGAAAACTTAGGGATTACTTTATCCACAATTGTTTACTTAATCATCATCATCTTTGTCTGATGAAATGTTGATGTTTTATGGGGAAGGGAGGAATTATTTTCTGGGCAGCTCTGTCCTGAAGAAAAGCCATATGACATGGATATAGTCAAGGTTTTACAACTACTGAAGTGGATCAGTCATTGACACTCCCTGGAAGTGGGGAGTGATGCATATGCACCATCATCAGGGGTACTTGATTGAACCTCAAAAAGAATTCTGTTATGCTTTTTGCATTAATAGTGCTAAAAACATCCCTCTAGTGATACTGGAGCTAATTTTTAATTGATACACTTACATCAATTTCTTCATGGACAGACATTTGTTCATTATGAACTCATTTTTACGCGCGGCCACTCTCAAAGAAAGCAAGCTAATATTGTTCCGTCAGCAGTCAGGTGCATTACAGAAGCAATTGCTGTTCCTCTCCTTCTGATGTGTTTTGATGGTGCTCATTTCTTCTGGCATGCTTTTAGCTCCTGGTAATTCAGATGTGTCAGCTACTATAGCTGTAAGGAAACACTGATGATGGATTTATAACATCCAGGCTTCAACTTAGTGACCTGAAAAAAGGCTAAGTATTTGCTTCTGAAGCAAAGTTGGCTTTAACCATATATTAAAAAAAAAAAAAAAGAGCAGCTTCTTAATTTCCTCTCTCTGTATTTTAACGAAACATTTTATCTTGCTTATAAATCATGTCTTTTACCAGGTGAAGTTTTCTCAATGAGATCTATTCGGGGTAGTTACTGAGTTGAGGGGAGGGAAGCAGCTTAGTCTGTGTGAAAGTGCCTTGTAACGTGTCCATTAAACTGTACTCTAGAATGGTTGTGACATGTCTCACTGTCTACATTAAGGAGGAGTTTGTCTAAATGTGGAGCTGCCCAAAGAGGGGCACTCTGCAGGTTGCCTCTGGGAGACAATGAAGCTCTCTGGTGATGCTGATGGTTCTAAATCAGTTTTAGAACAGCTCCTGTCTGAAATCGGGTCTCTCTGTGCTAACCTCTGAAGAGCTGTGATGGAGATCACAGCCTCAGCGCCAAGTATTAACACACCAGACAGAGGTAGATTAGAAGACTGAGAGGATTAGTGAAAAAGTGCAGTCCGTGCAGGCAGAGCTCTATTCCAGCAGTGAGATCAGATGTCAGGACTTCAGTGCTGCGTCCTCACTCAACCAGAAATCCTTTTGTACTTCTGGATAAGCTGTTCTAGCTTAAAACAATGATAGGTTATTAAATACTGAATTGGATATATCCAGTATTTATATTCCATCTAAGTTCTTCCAGTGAAGGAAGAGCTCCCTGGGACAGTGTCAGCTCTGTGCTACTCATGCTGGATTTGCTGAAAGCTTTGCTGTGCCTCCTGAGAGAAAGAAGAATCTGCCCAACACTGTCCCACTGGATGAAGTTAGATCTCAGCTCACTTTTCAGCCTGACAGCAGATCCTCCTGTGACCTTGGATAAGCTGTTGACCTCCTTTCTTTCTCAACTTACCATCTGCAAAATGGGAATGACCGTATTTCCCTCACTGATGAGTCACAGTCCTTTGCTCAGGTATTATCCTAAACTGTAAGACAGTAAGACAGATCTGTTTATTATCTGATTTATTCTTGGGCTGCCTCAAGTAAACAGAGTCTCCCAAGTGTAAGTTAAACGTGTTGTCTCTACCGCAGTCCTATTTTGAGGACTATCTGGATTAGGGAGGACAAGTAAAAGGGATTTTTTAAAATGATGTCTGTGTTGCAAGTCAGATTAAGTGCTTTGAAGTTGCATAAGAACATCCTCTGCTGATGCTGGACAGAAAGAGTCAGATTATTTGGCTTTGAAGAACATCAGAAAGTGGCTTCTTCCTTCTCTGTTAACCACTATAATATTTCTTATTTCCCATGGGGAGAATTGAACTTCTAATACAGGCTAGCCCTGGAGCACCTTGAAGTGCATCTCTAATAGGGCCACAGGGATTTTCTAGTATATAGTGCATAACCAGAAATGCTTCCCTCATGGATAGATTCCTTGACACACCCTAGGCTGAGGGCAGAAAGCTGTGGTTTCCCTTCAGCTTCAGGAGGAACCTTCTTCTGCAAATCACCAGTGCAAATATTTGGTTCTTGTCACTACTGCTGCTGTAATGGTGAATGGGAAATATAAGTTGTTGACCACTGAGCAGGTAGAAACAGGCAGAAGGACAGCGAGATGCACTGCTTTCCTTGAATATCAACTTTTAACCTTAAAATGCATTCTGTCTTTGGCCTCCAGATTGAATGAGAGATGCAAAGCCCTGCACCTTGGTCTGAGGACATAGCAGAGCACTGGCAAGGCTGCTGCAGTCTTTGGGGAGCAGACAGAAATGAAAGCCACTTGTGTCTCCTCCTCCACACTCCTGTCCACACAGACCAAACCCTCCAGCTCCTTCAGGGGCCCCCTGACATTCTTCTGTATGTGAGGAGCTGTGCCAGCAGCTTTACCTGTTTGCTTGTTTACAGCTCCCTGCTCAGACCTGATGTCTGCTCTCTCCTTTCAGCTCATCAGCAGACAGAGGCCTCAAGGGTTTTGGTTGGGTGCCATCAGACTCCTGCTTGCTTCGGCTGTGGTGTTCTTCCCCAGACAATGACTTCAGTAGCCTCCAGGCATCTCAGATCCTCCTAACAAACATCTCTCCTAACTGCCTTATTAACTGATTACTGTAGTAAGATAATAATTAACACCCTTACTTGTGTCTTAGCTCAGCCAAAAATATTCTCAAGTGGACTAAAAATGCATAAAACGAATAAATGATTTATGTTTACTATTTTAATGGAGCTACTTATTAGCAACACTCCAGCACAGAGCACCATAAAGCAATCCTGATTTTGTTACAGATTTAGAATGCGGTAATGAAATGCTGCAGGGAATAAAATGGGGGAAATGCACACTGAGCCAAATTCTGCTCTCAGTTGTATTTAAAGATCTTGCTGAGCTGAATCCCAGAGAAGATTTGGCCAGAAAAGCCTTGAAATGGAAAGAAATCTCTGTCATCTACTCATTCCAGCGTATCAATTCAGAACCTGTCCCAGCCAAGACAGGGGTGCCTACCCTGTAAGTAAACACACAGAAAAGGCAAGTGCAGGACGTGCATATCTGCAGCAGATCAGAAGGGCTGTGCTTACACACGCTCTGTGCACTGCTGACTGTACAAGGCATGAGGCAGCGGGCAATTCAGCCCCAGCGGAGGGTGAGGGAAGATGTGCTGAGCTTTTCCACTCACGTTTTGCTGGGTGCTCCTTCACAAGCAGGGCAGGGCCACAAAGCCTAAAATTGAGAAGCACTTCTATATGAAATTCACTCTTCCCATTGTCAGGAGAAGTCTTGAAAACTCTTAACTCTCCTCTGCCTTGCCTGATGTAATGACTCAGGGCTCCAAACTCCAAAGCTTTGACCAAGGTCTAAGCACAGTGCTGCTTTCTGGGCTTAGTTCCCAAGGTTGTGTTTTGGGGACTGTTCACCTGTTGGCAGAGGGATGAGCAAAATGTCTGGGCAGACCTCTTCCATCTCAGGCTGACTTTCTGATTCTTTGTGTGAGTTTTCTGCCCACATTAAAACAAATCAGTGCCGACCACGTACTGCTGGATGTGATGGCAGGTGGGGTGGTGTGCCAGCTCTGTGCAGGGAGGATATTCATGCAGACATATACCCAGCTTTAGCTTTTATCCTGAGATATATATTTAATATTTAGGATATTTCTTTTCACATGCAGACTATCCAGTGAATTCTACTAGTGAAGTTTTGCATAGCTGTATCAAATCATGACATACCTGTGTCAGATCATTACTCCCTAGGGATACTAGAGAATTTTCAAAACTACTTTTTCTTTTCATTAATGTGTGAATGTCCACTTCCTGTGGGTAGCAGCATTTCTTAGGCAGTCCTATCAGTCAGTCACATACAGGCTGAGGGCTCCAAAGCTGCACTTGTCATGAAGAAATACAGTATTTAAAGATAACTACCATTCCAGCCCCTCTAATGTGTCTTAAAATGAAGTATTGCTCTATTTTCTTTTTAAATTTCCAGATGTAAAAAAGTCTCTGCTTCAGGGCAGAGACGGTCTAAAAGCTTGTGCTAATAAATCTATGCAAGTTTCATAGTGCTTAATACATATTCTGCTTCAAGTGCTTTTTAAATGTATTATCACCTTTAAGTAAATACAGTGGAAGACTGCCAAATGCCTGGATGCTCTTCTAGGTAAATTTATGCATTTCTATCATTAACGCAATGAAATGTTTAAACTTTCATTGAATTTTGCTAACTGATTTGCAGTTTGAATGGTAGTAATTTTATGCATCTATCAATTACCATTTAAATAGCTGCTATAATATTTCTGGTTAGGCAGGCAAAGCACACTCGCCAAGATACTCTTCATCTAAATTAGATTTGGTATGAAGTATTCTAGTAATCACAAAACAGAGGATGCATCTGAGGCATGAAGAGTTCAGAGCTGCTCATTCCTGCTACAAAGCAATGTTGAGCCTAGCAAAAATACGTCTGGGGGGTGGTCTCAGATTCTGGGCCTAAAAAGGGCCCAAGTCCTTTTGTACTGCACACAGTTTGTGATGCAAGAGGGTCGTGATGCTGCCTAGTCCATTATTCTTTATCAGTACCTTATGCCTTACTGCTGTTACCAGTCTTCCTCTAGTCGGGCAGATGTGCAGGCTTCATGTGGGCTATGATTACGTAGCTGAGAGATTTACCTACAAAATGACAGGGGGTGTAAGGATCAGTAGCTTGAACACTGTTGTCACCTCCAATAGCTGTCAATACGCAGCAGCAGACCGTTGTTGACAGCTGATTTAAAATCAAACCCTACCTGTTTAGGAGCCAACTTCAAGGTAGGCATTATGGAAAATTGATTTTAAAAGAGCTGTACATTGTCTTTGTAACTTCATGCTAATTTTACAAAAGGCTTCTGGCAAAATATTAAAATGTATGTTGTGAACAGTCTCTAATTTACAAGTGAGCTGATCCACCTTCCTGCATGATAATTTTTCTTGAGTTTTGTCTGAAAGGAAAGACATGCATTGATCCCATGTATTTTTTTGCCTGTTTTCCTCAAGGAGAAGTTCACAAGCAAGTGAAGAATGGATCGAGTGCCTCATTTGAAGATGCAGAAAAGCATTTTTCCATTCCTACTCGGGTTTAGTTTTAAAGTGCCTAATAAGAAGGCAGTGATTGCTTCATTAGCATGCTCTGAACTGAGTGCATAACATAGTCATATATTTCAGTTTTAATTAGGACATTTAATTGATTTGTTTTAAGTAAATGAACAGACATCAGGGAAAAAAAGATTTATGGCAGATTTTGAAATATTTTCCACATAGCCAGCTGGGTTCAACTGAACAAAAATATCTGTCTAATTTCTGGATAATGTTATGAAGATCAAAAACATAATTATTGGGAAACTGTTATGAAATAATCTCGCATTTCATCGGCTCTGTCCATTATAGGACAAAAATTTACTAGCTGATTTTCATAGATTTCTCATGACGTGGGTATGGATGCCTCTGGAGAAAGTGTGGGATAGGAATAACTCAGAGATGCTGCCATAAGAAAGAGAGTTAAGATGCAGATTTACTTTTATCAGATTGGTCAATCTGTAACTCGGTTACCCACATAGGCAAATACAAACAATGTTTAGAAACCATCTTCTTCCTCCTTTTTTGTCCCTGTCTTCCCTCTGATTATTTCTGTAGTTTTGTAACCTGGCTCTTTACTTCTTTCTGACTCGGATTTATGCTAACAATATGGCATTTCACTTCTAGTTTTTAGCATGGAAGCAGAAATGCTGATACAGCAGGAGAGAAGCTCTACAGCAGTGTAGCTGCTGGAGACTCAGTGGTGTTACAATACATCTTCCATCATTTTCTTTATCGAGCCTTTTGCCTTGGAGGAGAGGGAGTACATCCAAAGGAGAGCTTAGAAGGTCTGTCAGTTGAATTCCACGTGCAGTGTTTGCATCCAGTTAGATGCTTCAGCTACCTGGGCTGCATGATCCATAAGACACAAGGGCTGCCAAAACCAGCAGCTTGGCCCTAAGGTGGACAAGGCTGCATTCTCTGTTCCACAAAACTGTTTAGATCATTGAGTTTCTTTGTGAAACGTGCAGTTTGTCTCATCAGTTCTGTTTGCATGGATCATACGATACTTTGCCTCACTGGTTTCAGTAGGCTCCTGTTGCAAAAACAGAGAAGAGCCTCAGAATCAGACCCATGCAAATGGTCCAGAGAAAAAATGCTGCAAATAAGTGTGCAGACAAGACATGCCTCGGAGGCAATGGTGGTTTGCTGCTCATGCATATCTGTAGTAGCTGACTGTAAGGAGTAGTTTAGAAACCTCTGGTGTGAGAATGAAGTGAAGCTGCTGAAAGTGCTGTGGTTCCTAAATTTATTCTGCTCTTACATTTACAAGAATACATGGAAATGAGTGCGTAGCTAAGTGCACAAGGAATGCACAGAGAGAAAACCTGAAGGAAAAGCAGTAGCTGGGCAGCCTTCTGGTAAAACCCGCTCTAGTTTTTAGGAACAGCTCATAATCCACTGTTTACAAACAGCACTAACATAAATGTACAGCAGAAATGACTCATAGTAGACAAAACCAGAAAAATGAAAGCAAAGTCCCCAAATTGCCACTGCATTCTGACACAGGGCACTAAAAATAGGCAAATTCAGAATGAAAGTACAGCACAGTGCACAGCTCCCCTCCGCCAATGCGTGGGGCAGGGCCTGGGGCTGAGCTGCGCTGAGTGTGTGGGGGGCAGATTTTTCTCTGAAATGTTTTCCTCTGAAATATGGTTTCATTTGAACTAAAAATTTCCTCAGGAACTTGTCAGAAGCAATTAAATTTCATTCAGATACCTTCAGGCAAAGAGATCTTCTGATAACGTCAATCAGTTCATGTCAATATTTTCGTTCATATTTGCATCTTTCTTGGTTCCTTCAAGGAGTGTTAAGAATCGGATTTGGAAATCAGGGCGAGATGAACCCTTCCGAGCCCATAGAAATAATTCAGTTGACACATAATGCCTGTCTATTTTTAATGTCTTTGTGTGGGAAAAACAAAACAAAGCAAAAAAAAATCTCGCAATCCTGATAATGCAAACTCAAATCCTATGGAAAAAGTATGAGTTTTAATAGAAAATCTTGAAAGGCATGCTTTGTTTTCTAGAAACGATTTTGTGCTAATTGTGTTAGCATGGAGAGTGTTGGCTGGGTCATTATGGTTCTGTATAGGAATGTAAACGAGTTTTGAATCAACAGCTTCTTGTGAAGCAGGAATCTGAGGTTATTCCTAGCAAAAAGAGAGCGGAGTTCCTAAATATCCTTTATAATACAACTCCATAGTCAAAGTAGCCGGAGTCAAACCATATGAAAGGCATGGGAGCCGTGCAGAGAAAACACGTGCTGTTGATTTGCACATGGGCTGTGAGGCTTTATTTTGCTTTGCTGTGAAGTGACAGCTCGACATTTAGAACTTGGCAAACTGGGGAGGGAGCAAGGGTGTGCTCCTGGCTGGGCAGGGCCAGCAGCTGCATGGCTGGGCTGCAGAACTGGGAAAATGAGGAGACAGAAACTCTTGTTGCTTCTTGCTCTCTCCCATCCCACCAGGATAGATTGTTGGCTGTCTCGTGCTTGCTGTTATGAATCCAACTGCCATTCAGGCCTGTAAGGTCAATTCCGTTGGATTTATTACTAAGATATTGTATGCTTCTGTAGAAAAAAATACAGCAAAACTGGGAAGGACTTACAAATTCAGATCAGCAAAACATCAAGATCATTTCTAGCAGGGAAAGCGTTGGTCCATTTTACTATTCTTTTATCAGTTAGTTGCCAAAATTCGTAGTTTCTAAAATATTGAAGACATTGAGTATCTCTGGTGTAACACTGTTGGAAAGACTCTTTCTGAAAGGAAGCATATGTAGTTAGCTGCTTGTTTCTTTGGACTCTAGGAAATCCAAACTTTGTGCTTTGGTGCCACATTGCAGCAGGAAGTGAGGAGCTTTAGGAATGGAAAGTGAAAGCACCTCTGCCCAATTTGCCTCCCCTTTGGGCGAGCTGGCATACAAATGCAAACTTCAGAAGCACAAATAGCAATCAGATCTCCCCTTTCCACTGTTAATGAGTGCAGATTCCACAGCTGGAGAGTAAAATTAAAGATAGTCCTGTGTGAGCTTTTAAGCATTTGAAGTTATACTCTTTTCTGTTTTTACTGTAGGAGACCAATGACCTGTTTATTGTAAGGCAGAAACACTTTCAAATGAAATGTCTTTAAATTGGAGAAGGTTAAATCTCATATGGATAGACTACATATGAATAGCATGATATTGAGCTTTTTCTGCGTGCCGTTACCAAAAGTTTCTGAAATCTAAAGAGAGCTTGGTAGGGAGTAACAGCATCAGTAGTAAATTATTTTAGGCTTTGAGCAATAAATGCACTTGTGAACAGTGCCAGAAAAGCCTGTGAACCTGGCTGAAGTGAGTTTGCAATTATGAAGAAGCTGCAGTCAATTGTAGCTTCAGTGGTGGCTCACCAGTCTGCATCCTGCTGAGAAGCAGGTCTGCTTCCCTGGGAGCATGAGGATTTGTCCAAACCACAGAAGAAACAATGCGGGTAGCAGAAGCAAAGTGTGTGGATGCAGTAGCAGGGAGCCATCTGCACCCTGTACCATGGCATGGTAGTAGCACTATGAAAAGCTATCATCAGAGTGGCCAGGAGAGTGAGGAGTGTCCTGCAAAGATGTGGTGTGTTGGCTGATACAGCTGATGCATGGCTGAAGAGGGATGTGATGAGGACACGTGGGAGAAGAGGCAGCAAACTTGGGCTGAAGTCACACTGAGTATCCGCTGCAGGAGTATAAGGAGAGCCTTTAGTCTGTCTAGTCCGAAAGATGAGATCATTTTACCTCTATTAGCTGGCACAAGAGCAGCGTGTTCTTTAGATGATGTGATATACGTGAACATTGGATTTCCACTGCTGGTGGAAAGCAGACTTTGAGTTGAGCTTTGCAGGCTCTTAATGGCAAATATGAGTGTATTATCACTCCTGCTGGAGAGACATTAAAGCTAAATCTATTGCCAAAAAAACTCTGGGATTAGAAATCTATCCAACAGGTAGCGTACTGATTGCTGGCTCTTGCAACGTTACCTTTACTTCTGCCTGTCCTACAGAAACTTTCTATTTGTATCAACCTCTCGGCTCTGGTAATGGAAAGGTGCTTGTCCACAAGTAAAGCCAGCTGAGGAAACTCACTTTTTGAGTTCTTTGGATAGAAGCAATTTTCACTTTTCAGAGGAACTCTATGGTGATATTTTCAGAAAGCTTCCAATAGCACCTGGCACAAGGGTAACTGGAAAATGCTTAACATCTTATTAGCTCTGCTTATTTCCAGGGAAATGTTGAGTCTCCCTTTTATTGTAATAAATGTGGCAAAATAAAATGGTCTGCTTTCAAGCTGTTCCTGAATGCATTAAGCTGCTTTGTAAGTTAATCATATCAAATAATAATATCAAATACTTCAAACTGAGGAAAAAAGTATATTTCTGGAGAATAGTAAGATATGACAGAAAAGCACAAATATTTTCATTGGAAAGAATGTTATTAATAGCCCATGTTCTTCCAAGAAATGTCACATTTCAATGCCTGCTGTCTTTTTGTTGTCAGAATCAGTGCAGTAGTCGGCGTGGGTTAAGCTTCCTAACTAAAGAATAATGTGTAATTAAGCTAAGAAATGCAGTCGGAGACTCCGATTTATGTTTAGAGATGGATGGGATCTGTACCAGAGGAAAAAGCACTTTACGTAAGGCTGGCTCAAGAAGTATTTTTGCATTTAGCATAAACACTCTCCTGGTTAGTCTTCTGTGTAGCTTCCTAATCTCGTTTAATTCAATTTGCTTTCCTCCCGTTGCTAGCTATAGCACCTCTTGCACCAGCTTTAAGGGCCGTAAATCCTGCGCTCATACAATCAGCTACTACTTTCCCTGGGGGCTCGAGGGAAAGCACAGATCTTAGAGCATGTGAAATGGGGTGCTTTGACCTGCGCCGAAGAGTTAATCTGATGAAAACTGAAGCATGGCCTCAGCTGAGCTCTGTGCTCAGTTGTAGTGTTGAGCCAGGGAAGGCCCAAGCCAGTGAGCATATTCTGGCATCGGCTCCTGGAGGTTACAAGAACCTTATGTATCATTTTATGTATTTTCTTTTCATGTGTATATAATCAATTCCAGTGGCGAGGCTTGTGTTTTGGTTTATACAGCCAAGCCAGGCAATTGACTTGGCTCCATTTTCAAACCTCTTGGCTTGCTAAATGTCAGAGCCTGAGTAGGGCTTGTCTTTGTACTCCAAGCTCATACAATTGGCCTGAGCTATGTGTGTTCCCTGGGAGCACATGCGCAACTCTGAATACAAATCAAACTTCATTAGGAGCCAAACAGAGAGGTCAGCAAAGCAAACATTTTGGTCTCCCCCAACTACCTTTTCTGCATGCTGGCACAGCTTTGTGAGGCCCGAGTTTGACAAGTCTTCTAGGTCCCACATGCCAAGAATTGAAGATGAAGTAAAGTAATAATACTAACAGTGTAAATGCATTGGCGGTCTCTGTAAAAGTTCCTCAGTGACTCACTGGAATCTTGCAGTTTTGCATCTGAGGGAAGCTATAAATCCTCTGGAAGAAGGAGGCAGTAGAAATAATTTCTGTGATGGTTTCCTCAGAGTGTTGATTTTCTCAGATCTCCGTAAATAAGTGACAGAGAATACAGACTGCTGCAAACAAAAGTGGACGGCTCACCACAAAATGTTTTAATTTCTGCTAAATCCCAGGGATCTGCAAGGTAGAGAACAAAAGAATGTTAGGAACACAACTATTAGCTTTAGATAAGTCTTACAGGCTTTAGTTGAAGAGACTAACAGATGCAATTTTGCAATAGCTTTATTGGAGCGTGGTCAGAGATACTATTCCAGTTGTGGCTGATCTGAGTCAAGAAACTGTCACTCTGAAGATGAGCTAGTTGAAAAAAAATAAATAAGCCCAAACAGTAAGCCGACTTGAAATTGTTGAAGCTAAGCTGGATCATTCTGATTGAGCCAGATTTGGGAGTGTCTGCACATGCAGTTATTTGGCTCATTGAGGAGGGTAGTAACCCCTAATGGGGGGCAGCGGATAAATAGCTGTGGGCAGGCTGGAGGTGGTAACCTCTTAACCTGGCTCAGCTGTGGCTGGAACAACACATGGGGCTGTGCCTGAAGTTACACAATACGGGGGTTTCTTAATAGACCAGTTCTTAGATCGAAGAGCAAGCTGCTGTCCAAGTTCACAATGGGATGTGCTGCATCCCAAAATGTATGCATAAATATACATCCCACAAACGTGTATGCTAAGTGAACACTGAGTACTTAACAGCACCAGCACATAATACTGGCTCCAATTCCTCCTGTAGCCATCGTGGTTGGAGCACAGTATGTTCCGAGCAGCACATTTTGCTGCATGAGTCTCAGCTGTAGATCTCCAGAGCGAGGCTTCTATTAAATGCATCTGTACTTGTGTGTCTTTGGTCTGTATCAGATTCTCCTTAGGTTACTTAAACTGCTTCCAGACCATATTCCAGACCAGACATTCTTAACCCTCTCCTCGCCTTTGATGCATCAATCAGGACGTGCTGCTTGTCTCAGGCCAATATTGCACCAAGCACTGCTTTGCTTTGCAGGAAGAGATATTAATTAGTTAAGCATGAAGTGCACAAGCTGAAAAAAAGGCTTTTTCACAAGCCCCTCTGAATCCAAGGAGGAATGGAGGGCTGGGTTTTGCTGAAAGGTCAGGGTGAGCTCATGCCGGCAGGAGGACAGCAGTTTGGGCTGGGTGCTGGCTGGGTGGAGGGAGCTGCCTGGAGCATTCCAGGGCTGAACTGGCGAGAGGCTGTGCGGAGGAGTGTGGAGGGAAGAGCCCAACCGCACCAAAACCAGAAGGGGGGTGAGAGGGGAGAACTGGATCTGAGGGCTCCAAGCATTGGGTAGGTTCACGTTCAATGCAAGGACATGGAAAGATGTGGCTTACCACTATTAATGGTTAAAAACTTCGTTTCATTTTTCTCTGGAGCATCTAAAAAGCTATGAAAGCAAAATGAAGAGACCAACTATATGCTTTATCATGAGGTTTATGCTCAGGCTTTTTGTCCTGTACAAGCTCAATCCCCACTCCACCGCAAGACCACAATGCCTGTGATTATGTGGATCAAGGAAACCCTGTATCAGTCAGCCTTAGGATGTCTTCTGCAGTTCTGTGCCATAGGAAGACTTGCTGCCAGGCCCTGGGCTCACTCCGTGAGGAAAGAAGCCCCAAAGCACTGGGATGTTACATTCAGGTACAGCCTCTGGTACCCTATCCTGAGCTTTGTGTCTCCAAAATCTGCAAGTTTTGGAGTCTGTCCAGTCTTAAAAACATACAGCTCCTCCATGGTGGAGTCTTTTCTTTGTTACATTTTCCCCATACTCCTCTGTTCAGCAAAGAAAGGTCTGTTCATGAAAAAATACTTGGCAAACTTCAAATCTCTTTGTTTAACAGTGTGAGCCTCCATGGCTCCAGTTACCTTTTTGATGTGGATGTGTAACACTGCTGGGATAGGTCTCTGGAGACAGGTGAAAAGCTGTATATTTCCTTAAGGTTTACAGGGTGAAGTCTATGCCTTTAGGTTAACAGGGTTCAGTCAGGTGTTGCTGAAAGCATTGGATGCCCTGTGGGAGATGTTACTCTTCCCACCCATGAGTGGACAGCCCACAGCAGCTTGCAGCTCACCCATCTGTGGTGTCAGACCTGGCCCTCAGATCTAAATGAGGTTTGCAGTGATGCTCAGAAAGACTTGCATCCTTCAAACCTGCTGTACTACCAGACTTCCTAGGCACTGGTGCACCAGGCAGGGCCACGTGCCACAGCCTGCAGGACTGAATGCCTGAAACCTTGCTGAGGAGCTGCAAAGCCTGTTGGTCCTATAGAGAAAGGATTATTTCCCTAAGTATTCAGTTCTTGAGAAAGCAAGAGAGGAAGCTATCACCCACGTGGGAACTGATATGGGATGGGTTTGCAGGCCCAGAAAGGGAGCAGGGCTTTTCCTGCATTGTTTCTGAAGGCTGGCTGTATATTTAGATCTATATGGAGATAAGAACCAACAACACTGTGCAAAGCTGGTATGGTTTTCCAAACTGAAAGGCAGAGGTGCAGACTTGATATTTTCCCTTCCAAAAATGAAGAAAATCATCATCTTTAGTTGTAAAAATACAATTTCATAGGATCAGATAGCCACTGGAATCACTGCAGAAAAGCACAGAGACAAATCCTTTGTGTGGTGGAGAGAACAAACTCTCAGGATAAAGCAGAGTTTCTTTTCTCTGCAGGGTGGCAGATGTGTGTAGCTCTTGGCGTAAGTTTTCTAAGTGACCTTAGCCTAGTGATATAAATTTTAACTGAAGCTTTCAGTGACGCTGAGACCGGATGGGTGAAAACTAAAGAAACACAGTTAGCTCTACCCACCTTCTCTCTGTCAGAGCTTTGCTTTCAGTGCATGCAGAGGTCTTACAGGAGGATCATTTGGCTTAGGAATATCAGACGAGTAAGAATGCCTATTGTGCCCACCAGTGTGTGAGTTGCTGCCTGTGATGCTGGGTTATGAGGCCTGAGCCTGGCCAGCCAGAAGCATGGGCACCTCACCTGGCTGGCTGTGCAGGTAGGCCCAAAGGCTGTGTGAGCAGCCCTCCCTTAATTTGGCATTCAGAAGCACCGTTTTGCAGTTACAGGAGAACCCCTCGTTGTGCTAATTAGCTGCTTTCCTGTGAGGAGTTGCTTTCAGTGCAAATGAAAGACTAGAAGTTTTAGGGGAGGTCGTGGAGCATGTGTAGGGGCAGTGGTCAGTTAATCCATCGCTCAGCTCTCTCTTTGCAAGCATTTGCAGAGCATGAGGGTTTCCTATCCGATGTCATGCCTTCAAGAAATGGGTACCTTTATTTCATACCTAAAATTTAATGGTGGTTGCAGCTAATTTCACACAGCAAATCAGACTAAATACTTGAGCTGCTTCCACCTCCTGAACTCGACAGAGAATGAAAATAGTTTTTTGGCGAGTAACTTGAGAGTTCCTTGAGAGGGTTAAACGTGTCTCACCGGTGCACTCAGCTTGACAGGCCGATGCACTTTGTCTAGATGATAGATATGAAAAACTAATATCTCAGTTTTCAGAAGGGGTTCTGAAACCTAAAATCGAAACCAGATGTGCAACAAAAAAGAGCAGTGTATATTACAAAGTGTTGTGAAATAGCCCAAGGGAGGCAAGTAAGCAAAAACAGCCCTGTTCCTTAGCAACATGCAAAACAAAACAAGTAACAGCCTGGTTGGCATCTGATGGGACAGGTTTTGGTCTCTGCAGTGGAAAAGAAGAGAAAGCTCAGAATCATTCTGGAATTTCTGGTGACCCGGAAACACCTTTTGATTCGACAGAATGGTTACCTGGCATCTCTCCTCCCCGAGACCTCCTCCCTGTGAATGTGTAGCAGCAAAGAAACACCAAGGCTCTGTTCTTGGCTTCCCTACCCTGCTGCGGCCCAACGTGATGTGTAACACTGATCTTCCTTGTTTCTTTGCTTTCCCTCTTACTGAAGTCAATCACAGCCATGAAAAGTGGGTGCCAAGGGAACGTGAAAGCCCAAAGTTCAAAGTTACTTTGAAGATTTTGCATGATTTCAACTGCTAGCTGAGTTTTGGTTCCTCAGATGTGAAGGTGCGTCTGCACGTGACTTGTGTCTAGAAATGGAAAGAAGTGTTCAGTGGGTAAAATTTAAATTAAATTAAGTAAGTACATAATTAATTCATTCCATAAAAGTATTTAAAATAAAAAATTTAAATCAGGAAGTAGTGCTCCATGTCCATTCAATTTTACTTGGGTTCTTAATTAAAGTACTGTCTTCTGCCAATGCCAGAAATAGGGGAGAACTACAATGTACATCAAAAAGCTGTACTGCCACAACTTGATCCATGAGGAGCATGGCAAAGTCATGTCTCAAAGTGACACAGCTCTGTGGGCAGACGTCGTGGTGGGAAAGAGCTTCTACCAGCAAAGCAGTCTGGTTGGTGAAAGAGCTCATTCAGCTTGGGGAACTCTGTTTGCTGGAACGAGCCGCATGTCCGCTGTAGCTGTTTGCCAAGGCAGATCTACTGATATTTCTGTCTAAACAAATTCTGAGAAAATCCTTTCTAGAGCAGGCAAGCCATGGGGTGTTCCTGTAACTAGCCTGACTCCAGAACCTACAGCTCGAAGCAAAACCACACAGTTCCATGAGATCTGTAATCAGATTGTGAGAGGCGACAATTGTGGGGGGGCAGGAGGGTGGGTGGATTCTACTTGGCTTTGTTGTTGTAGGGAGGCTGAGGCAGCCAGGCAGCCAGCTTTTTCTTTTTCTCTTTTTTTTTTTTTTTTTTTTTTTTTTTTTTTCTGTTTTTAAACAGAAAATATTTCTTTTGGAAAATGCTGTTCTGGCAGAATTAGAATTTTGGGGGAAGTTCATCTTGATGAAGTTTTCAACGGAAACATTGATATTACTTGAGAATGAAATAGCAACTTTCATTTTGACTCCTTGCTTTAGAGTTAAGATTTTTTTTTTTTTTTTTTTGACTCCAAAAAATTAGAGATTAATAATAGATACGGGTGGTTTGACATTATGAGATAGAAATTCTTAATGAAGTAATTTTAGTGCTTTCAGCTAAAAATAAGTCAAAGTTTCCATTCTGTGAAACATTTGATATTTTGCTGTTCTGTCTGATTAGCAGAAAAGCAAATATCAGCGTCGTAGTCTTCTACAAGATACAAATTCCTCTGTTCTATGTTTTGTTACTTTGTGCCTACCTCTACTAAAGCCTTTATGTCACTGTATTTGAAGCGGTGCCCTCAAAAGAAGGCTTGGCTTTATTTGTCTTGTGTGCAAAGTTGGAAGGGAACAAAGCTGTGTTACTGACTTGTGGTTTCTCCTGAGTTTTCCAGCAGTTCTGTAGGACACAGGGCATCCTCAGCATCCATATCTTGTTGAAAAGGTGCAAACTAAAAAGATGGAAGCAATAAAAAATGATCTCAATATATGGTATGTGGAATAGGACCAATGTCTGATTTGGTCCTGTTTTGTGGGTACTATGGACAACATCAGGGCTCAGCTCCATTTCCACCTCAGTTCTTAAATCCTTCCTCCGGTGCCTCTAAGTGGGAGGACTGGAGCATCTCCATGATGAGGAAACTTGTGAGGAACCTGAGGCTTTTCAGCCTGGAGAAAAGAAGATTGAAAGAGGATCTGATCGATGCATATAAATACCTGAAGAGCAGAATAAAGACAGAAGTTGCAAGTGAACATGAGGAAGAACTTCTTTACTGTGAGGGAGCAAGCTGCACACAAGGGAGTCTCCTTCCCTGGAGATACTCAGAACCTGCCTGGATGCTTTCCTATGTAACCTGCTCCACAGAACCTGCTTTAAGGTTTCTGGCAGAGGAATCTCTGGCTCAAGCCCCTTAGTAGCAGGAATCAAAGTTAAGCTTTGGGTAGGAGCGCACTGCTCTTTGCAGACATACTGTGATGTAAAAGTCTCTTTTCTTGATGAGGAAATGGACTGTTTTCCAGTATTCCTGAATTCTGGAAAGTTGCAGGCAGAATTGTTGCTTCATATCACTTGCATCGAGCAGGTTCACTATTCTTAAACTCCAAAGTAAGGATAACAGTAGAATTTCAACATGCAGTCCAGGTCAAATGCGGCCAGCCAGGCAGGTGCAGCTGCTGTTGCTGCATACACTCCTTTTTTAATTGTGGGCATGTTTACCATTATCAGTGCCTGAGACTCACAATGTTTAATAAATTAAAATGGTTCTTTTCAAACAGCAGAGGGTTTTACATTAGACTTATGCTGGCCAATGAAGTCCATTAGTGCCTGAATAAGTGGTAATTAGTGGTAAGAGTCACAGCCATTAGAGTATCTTAGCTCCCCCTGACTAAATCACAATTGGCAGCTGTGGGATTCTCCAGCAGCCCTTGACCAGCACCTCTGGTAGGAAGGAGGAGTCTTTAGAGAGAATTAGGAAACTTCAAGAGAGAGAATAGTTTGGGGGAGATGCTGAGTCCAGCAGTCCTAACATCTTTACATCTCCTGATCCTGATTTTGAAGGTGGGAGAAAAAGTGGCATTCGAGCGTCTCTCTTTGGTGTCTGATGCACTGAATTCACTGAGCCCCACTGTGTAAAATCATCCTGCTCCTGCATGTTGGCTTCTACATTCCCCCTAGCGAGGTTGTAAATGTCACCAGGTCTCCTTTCCAATTGTAGCTGTGGAAGGTGGTACTTCTGAAATGGTAAGCACAAGTACGGCGTGAACACCCCCCTACATGACTTCTAAAACTCATTTTACGTGGTAGAGAAGACATGGGGATGCATTTATATAAGTGCTATTCTCTCATGAGGCAATTGTGTCTAAATGGAGCACTAACATGCACCCTGATAATGCCTGTGTAAATCAGGCAAGGGGATGCTTGAAATTGTTGTACATTGGTGGTGATCTTGCCCCCTGTGCTTGTGTGTCAAGGATTTCTTAGAATAAGAAGCCTAGCTTAACCACATAATGACTAGTTTTCTATTTTGCATTTGAAAGCAGAGTATTTCTGTCCTTAAAATTCAGGTTTCAGGGGGTGGCAATCCTAGTCACAGTGTCATGCCAGTAATTGCATTCACTTCATATTGGTGAACTTCAGTATCTTTCTGACTATGGTGCTGTCATTCCTATTTCCAAGAATGATGAACACAGAACTGGACCTCATGACTCAGCCTCAAATTATTTATCACTTCTAACACCCATAAGTTGGTTTTGGTACTTCTCACTCATACCTGGCCCATCTGTAAGAATGTGCACAGGCATACAGGAGCAGCTTGTAGTCTCTCGCAGCTGTGTTTTGTCAGAGGATGAAAGTGTACAAGATACAGATCAGATACAGCTTCTGAAAAACAAATTGAAACAAAGAGTCTCACAAAGAGAATGGCTGCAGCCAGAGTTCATAAAAGGGCTCTATATGCTTTCTAATGTAACGAGCCTTTGTTCTGCCTGGCTGGCCCTTTGAGTAATCTTAAGAGAAAAACTGACATCTCTTTTTAGTAGGAAAGAAGAACATTTATCTTATTCCTAACGGTTTTAACAAGCCTCTCCATGATGAATTATGTATTTATTGTAACTGCACACTCCACAGCCACAAATTCTTGCCGTTTCTTTCCAGCTGAAAGCTCCAATAAAAGACTTCCCCAGATAAAGGGCAAAGGATTTGGGCCATGGTTTTTGTACTTAGATTAATCTAGTTAGACTCTGATTTGTCTGGTTTGGAGACTTCACAGACAAGGAGAGTTAAGCAGACAGTAAATGAGCTTATAAAATATTTGTAAATAATAGTTGTGCAGCCACATCCTCCAGCTTCTACTTCAGCTTCCTTCCCCGATTCTTGGTTTTCCACTTTTCCTCATCAGTGATGGTTTTCCTTCCATTTCCTTCATGTTTCACTAAATCCAGGGGCATTGACAATTGTAGTTCATTCTGGATAGGCATAAAATGCAGTGTAATTCTTTTTTTTTGTTGTTTGTTTGTTTTGAAGAAAAGATAAAAGGAGGAGTCATTCCTTTATGTCCAAAGAGTCTCGTGCCAGCTGGGCTGCAGTTCAGCCGTGTGGGCAGTGGGGACTGCTCAGGGCAGCTCTGTGCCTATGGGAGCAAAAGCATTTACAAGTAGCCAGAGAGGAAGCAGGCAGGCAGTAAGAACTCAGCAGCCATGGAACATATTGAGGATGAAGGTACATTTCCATGGAGGATAGAGGGAAAAAAGGCTTTCTCAACTGTGACTAAAGAGCCTAACTCCGGTTGATCTGGTCCTATTTTGTTCTGGGAAAGAAGCTCATAAATAAAATTACACAAGTGAAATACCTGACAGTGCTCTGCAGCTAATGGAAACCTCTCAAAAGACTTGGAATATAGGCCAAGTATGTGGGTCAGTAGAGAAGCTACTATTTATATTTGGACCTGCCTCTGAATACAGTGTAAGATCCAGCTGTTGAAAATACTAAGAGAAGTTGCAGAAAAGAGAAGTTGCAGAAAAGATTGTTAGCTATAAAGTGCCAGAAGCTTTGTCAGGTGCTGTTGCTGTTAGAGCTACAACTTTACAGTCATCTCCATGAATTTAAGGAGCAACTTCGTTAAAGTTTGGGAAGGTGAGTGAGGAAGGAATCTGCTCCTTTAGTAAAAACCCTGCTGAGAAAACAAGATAAAGCTGAAATATTGAATGATGTACACTGAAGGCGGATCTTACTGTGAATATTTCAGAATTTCTGTTGGCTTTCAGTTTCTAAGTATTTTTTCTTTACTTACTGGTTTGTGAAGTCCATTCCTGTTATGGGAATCTTCCCATTCGTGTTAGAAGGTCTCAGGAATTTTCACTGACTTTGGCTGTGCAGGTGAGAGGTACCTACATGTAAAACCAGGTTTTGAAAGGTATGAGCTCCCTATGCACCAAACCCCGTAAATTATTCTTGCCTTGTAAAGAACATCTGTTACAGAGTTTAGGATGAGATGCATCCCTCATAAAAAGAGGGGGAAAAGGTTGCTGGAGTCACTGATGTAATGAAATTCTGAATTCTCCACAGATGTAAGTAGTGAGCATTTAGGAAGAGCTAGGGCTGAATTCAGTTTTGGAACAAGCCTGTAGCACCAGTGAGAGCTTTCTGTTGGTAGGGCAGAGGACCACGATGTCTGGGCTCTTCTCTTTGCTATAGAGATGGATTATGCTCCATTCACCGCTGCATCCATTGATGCAGGACAAAGCCTGCTACTTACAGCCAAACTGGGACTCTCTACTTTTTTTTCCTTCTGAATTCTTTTGTGATCCAAATCTGTAAGAAAACAGCTGGCATGTAATTCTGAGCTCAAAGAGAATCACTTTTTTTTTTTTTCCATAAATGTGATTTAGACAGTAATTGGAGTTAGCAAAGCTTTGAAGGTGCAGCTGGAGGGAAAAGTTATGTGCCATGTAGAAGGGTGTAGTTGAATAAAAGAAAGCTTTTCCAGAGGACACAGGGGCCAGGAAGGGGAGAAATTGAACATGAAACCATCCAAACCAGGCCAGAGTGCAAGTTTCGGGCAGTCCTCAACAGCTTGCATTGCACTGGTAGGTTGGAGCTCGTGCTCTGTTTAAATAAGAAGGTGGCCAAACTTTGCTCCCTAACATCTGTTATTGAGCCTAGCATGCAGCATGTATCAGTGCAACCCTGTTTACTCCGGCTGGGGCATATGAAAAGGGTGAGTGAAAGCAAAGATAAAGCCTTGTGTTTAGCTATTAACTCTATCTGAAAATCTGGAAGATCTGGAAAATAAAACCTGACTGGGAAATAAGAAGGAATGGAGAAAATTATGTGCAGGAGAGGTCAAGTCACCAGAGCAGGATGACAGGGTGAGAGCGAGGTCCCAGTCAGAACCTCTGCTTCTCTCTGAGCACAGTGCCTGCTGTCTTTCATCCTGCCCGAAGGAAGTGGAAAAAATGATTTCATAATCCTTTGTCATGGGGTTGGAGATGCTATAGGTCACACGGACGAGGCCATTTGGTTGAGCAGTAAGAACTGAGGACTTCTCAAAAGCTGTTGAAATGTCATGGCTTCTCCTTCCTCAATAAAGCATAGTGCTGCATCCAAGGCAAACACGGACCGATCCTTCTCCACTTAATCTTGAGCACTGATCAAAACCTGCTTCTTTGTTCTCAGCAGTGCTGTTTGGATCTGAAAGATTTTGCTGCTCTTTCTGCATTATTATTTTTTTAAACACTGTAGGTAAAGTTGGGCTAAAAAGACATCTTTCTGTTCAAAAACGTTCAATTGCTGCAGATTGCTGATTTCTTTAACAGCAGCAGCACTGGTAATGATTGGTGTTTTGGAGGTTCAGCCGAGCCCCTCACTGCTAATGCTCTTGTTGGTGTGTCCCTGTCAGTATTCCGTACTGAACTATCCAACAGCTGTCTTGGCTTCCTTCCCCACTAAAACAACCGCTGCTTCACAAAGAACACAGATAATTTTGTCTTCCTTGATATTTACAGATCAAGGGAAGCCCTTGCCAATACAAACTCATCTTTTATTTTTACAGTCTGAGTGAGACCTTTGGTAGAATTTGTTGGTCTCTCTAATTCTGTGCTTGCTGATTAGTTGACATCTACTCTTTTCATTTGAAGTGATGCTGAGTGTGGGTGGGACATTCAGAAGGGAGATTGAAACTCTCACAAAAGAATCAAAGTCCAAAGGAAGCCAAAGGCAAAACAAAAAGCCCTGCACAAGGCACAAAATGAAAGGGCTTGTTTAATGGCAGCTGAACAATAACAGCACAGTCTTCCCCTAGATTTTAAAAGGCAATAAGATGAGAGATGCTGCACTGAGATTGATGTTCATCTCCCAGTGTGTCTACAAATCCCATGCTTATGCATGGGAAGTAGGGTGGTTTCATGCACCAAAGTGGAGGAGATGCTGCTGTTCCTAGTTTGAAAGCAAGACCCAGATGAAGGTTTGTAGCATCCACAGAAAGCAAAATTTCCTCCTGCTCTACAAATCCTCTCTGTGCGGTGTTCACCATGGAGGTGTTCATGGTACGGAGTCTTCAGAATGGGATAGTGAGCATGAGTGCAGCTTGCCAGCACAACTGAAACACAGCCTGTGTAATGGGCAACTGCTGGGTCTGTCCATGGTCTTTTGGTCCAGCTACAGGCAGTGGCAGGAATCCTGTTGTGGTTGGTTTAGTACCCAGCAGGAGGTGAGTGCTGGTGTGAGGTTATCAGATGTGAAGATGTCAGTGAAGGAAGGTGAGATGCACCTGCTATCAAAGAGAATTCTGATACAAATCTGTGTATTTCAGAGATCATAGTCCAGTTTTTAGTACGTCATTTAGCAGGTTGTTTAGTTTTGGATAAAAGTCAGACCTCTTCAAAGTGAAAACAGTTGGGCACGGAAGGGAGTTAGAAGAAAACATGAAGTTTTAAGTGAAAGGTGAGATAGGAACAGAGTTTGTCGGGGCACTGTAAGCAAAAGTCCTGCCTAATGCATAGTATTGATAGGTTCATTCTCCAGAATGCCCCAGGGAACTTCAGGTTAATCTCCCAGTGATTCAGAGATGACTTAGGTTCTCTGAAATGTCTGCTAAACACCTTAAAGACTTCTCTTGTCAGAGCTGTTCATTTCCAGAAACATGGTCTTTAGAATACCTTAAGCTATGCATCGCTTGACAATCAGGCAGAACTGAGGGCTTTCCAGGGCATTCTTACATCTGTGTGCTGTATCACAGTCATCTTGGCAGTCCCGGAGCAAGCTGCCATTGCTTTGTTTTCCCTGTTCTTCCAGAGACATGCAGCCAAAAAGTGGTGTTTTTTTCCACATTTGTTTCCCTAATGTTGCACGTGTGCAATGAAAAGATCAAGATCTGAGCCATTTTTTATTTGATTGAAGGTAAATACAGATTTTGGTGCCCCTTTGGCTTTACAGGAGAGTTTGTAATGGATTTAATTGAACACCGGACACTTCAGAGGAGTGGGAGTCTGTTTAACTCTGCCGGTTACTTAGGAGGTTTGGTCAGAGAGTTCTATTTGCGAGTTACTCCTTGCAGTTATGATGAGAGAAAAGTAGGATAGCAACGTGAGGGAAAGTCTGCTAGTTATAGAATGGTTATGTGGGTAAACAGTAGTGCATCTCGCTCCCTTACTCCTACATGGATAATGAGCTGAACACGTACTGTGAGTAATTTGTTTTTTTAAAGAATTAATACTGACCCCAGAGCAGAGCATCTGTACAATACCAGTAGTGTGGCTGAAGAAAATGAAGAAGGATCATTATTTGAGTCTGGGGGGAAGAGGCTGCATCGCTATAAATGCTCAAAGATGAAATTATGTGGGGAATATGTGGGGAAAGGATCTTATCTAGAATCTATTTATTTTTAAGGGACTACCAGAGGGCAGCAGGAAAGTGTGTTCTAATATAAGAGCCTATAGAGATTGCAACAGAAAGCATTCTTCCCCTCCTACCCCAGCATCTGTCAAGCAATTCGTATCTATTTATAAAGCAATCTCAACAACGCCAGGTATCAGAAGCTATAAATGTTTACCTGCAAACAAACAAGAGTCTGTAGATTGGAGGACTATTTAGAGAGATGTTTGTTGTGTTTGAGATGTACCTTTACTTACTTTAATCTGCTATGGGCTGTCACTTTGCATTTCTTTGTTACCTGATACAAGGGAGTGATGGCTGAGACTCTGCCAGTGAGAGGGCAGATTGTTTCTTATTCGTATTTAGCTGATATCATTCTCCCTTTCTGGCTTTCCTCTTCCTTTATTCTGGCTTTTACCTTCTCCAGCATATTTGTTTAAATGCCTTCATCTCCCCCAAAACACACGTTGTTTCTGAACAAGTCTGCATGCTCTGTATCAGAGAGCCCTTCTGACCATTGAGTCCAATACGCAAGTTGCTTCTTTACACCTGGTGTTATTTCTGTATGCCTGCTTAAGATGCCCACCTATCAAACTAATATTTGTTGAATGACTAGTGCTAGGCAGCAAATAAGCAGCATGTAAATTATGTGATGTAATCTGCATATAGGGTAATGTAGGTTATGTTGATGTGGTGGTCACCATCAGAAAGTCACCTTCTGACTGCAAATACCACTCAGTTATGGCAGAGTTTTTTTCCTGCTGCTTAGAAGAGAAAGCTTTTTTGACAGCTTGTGTATCAGAGCAGTGCTGCTGGCACACTGTGACTTTTTAAAGGCTTTGCTATAAATAAAAGCAAAATATCTTCATGGCATAATTCCTTCTGGAAAGGCACTGGTGGTGGTTTGTTAAACAGATGTTTAGCGGAGATCAGGGTTCTCTACATCACTGTAGGATACCAAGGGCCTGAGGCTTCTCCTAAGATGGTGCCAAATGGAAGAACTCATGAGTCTGCTCTTCTGCCTCTTCTCTGTGTGCTGTGTCCAGTTGTAACCCAGCCAGCCAGCTGGCCTCCAGGCAGAGACACTTGTTAGTAGTGCAGACCTGGCTCCCACACCAGCTTTGTCCTGAAGTACAGGTGCAAAGAGATCCAGTGACTTGGCTGTTAGAAGCTCAAGCCTGTTTTCCAGCACAGCTAAGAAAGATCATCTAGGCATGGGCAAGATGGTTCTATTTCAGCACCTCATCTCACATGAAAAAAAAAATGCCTAAGGGAAATTACTGTCCTACCTTGCATCACAGGTGTGAAGCTTGTCAGGTTCAACAAAAGGGAGTTGTGGACAGGATCTGGGAAGGAAAGGTGGGAGATGGAGAACCAATGCCTATGATCTTCTCACCTCTTCATTTACTCCTGCAAATCTTGACTCCAGTTTAGGCTCCTGAGCACGGTGGGACACAGGGCTCCAGGAGCTGGTGTATAGGATCTTCCCACCATTTACCATTTCTCCTAGGCTCCCTCATGCAAGAGCAAAAAAATCCAGTTTGAATCACTGACTTCTTGTTTCCACTCCTTGTAAGCACTAAAAGTCAGCAAGCTGCTTCTGACACAGCTCTGCACTGAAATGGATATGTCCATGGCAGAGCTTCTGCTCAGCTTTCTGGTTCACTTACAAACCTTATTTCAAGTTTACAGTGGAAGCACTGACATGGTGGCCTGCCTGAGATGCAGAAGGCATAACTTTGACTAAGCATCACTTGAATAGTCTGCCTGGGCACATCTCAGTGCCTGTAATCTCGTAATGGTGTCTAATAACTTGGTTTTCTTTTTTATATATAAAACGCTTAGGCTTGACCTTTCCAAAGTGCTCATGTAAAAGGCAAATATACTGAGGCTTTGCAGAACTTAGAAAATGATTTCCAAGCTAGAGGGAAACAAAAAATAATAACATTCACTGCAGCTATATGTAGGAATGAGCAGTATAATTGTTTCTCTTACCTTGGTAAAAGGTGAAACAAGTTATGATTAGCTGTACCTTTTGGCAAGCACTCGGGTTGTTTGAGCTGTTTTGTTTGTTTGTTTGTTTGTTTGTTTGTTTTAAACACCTTTCAGGAGTAAAAGTTCATCCACAAACCAACAAGCTTCTAAACCACTTCATGTGCATTCAAAAATTCTCTTGGAAGTCTCAGGCGAGAAACACTGACTCATCAGAGACCATAAAGGTTGAGTGGTTTGAAACAAGATCAAGAGCTCTTAAGACAAGTTAATTAAATACACTGAAACCTCTTTCTTCCAGAAGTTGCTAAAACAAATGTCTTGGCCAACTGAATGGTAACGTGTTATCCTCTGTGCCACTCCTGCTGCCATGGCTACATTTTGCTTAAGTCAGAAGTTTGGCCTTGAGAAAAAATAGAAAAAAAAAAAGAAAAAAAATAAAAAAGGATCATTCTGGTATGTCTGCCTACATACTAATATTAGCAAGCATAACCTTGAAATAGCATTGACGTTCATTAATCCGAACACTATTCTTGTCCAAAAATGTTCAGATTACTGACGTTCAACTGCAATTTTCTTCCCCATGTCACCATCAATAGCACTTTTAATACCAGCCTTTGAGTATACTGATTGCCTCAAACTGCCTTTAGGCAAATAAATTACTCTGTGATGCAAGATGAGGGAAAGGAGTTGAGTTTCCAAGTAGATTGACTTGGATGTTTTCCAGTCAGCAGACACATAGATGCCTTCAGTTGGCTGTTTACAGAGTTTCTGCTATAGGAGTTTGGTAATGCGTTTTGTGGCTATAGGTGGAAACCTGAGGGAAACTTGGGCACTTTGGGCAGATCTTCAGCTGGTGAAGTCACTGCAGCTCAGCAGTAATCAAGAGCTCTCTCAGTTGACACCAGCTACTTTGAGAAGTTTGTTTGCTGTCTTTGACCTCACAGCTCAGCTTCATCTGCAGAGAGGGTTTGATGGTTCCATATGTAAACTGTGAACATGAGGAACTATTCCCTGTGAAGGTTTCAAAGGACAACCTCTCAGCTTTTTGCTGATGATGTCTTTGATAACATAGATTTTCAGTAAAAGCTAACTGCTGAAATGTGTTACTTTGTCTTCAGAGTGCCTTCACTGAGCCAAAGAGAATAATCCGTAACACTACAAAAACAAAACAATTAACTCCTGAGATGCAATCACACTTGTCCTAACTGGTTTCTGGAAAGTAATTGTAGATACCCACATATAAAGAGTTAATTTTGAATTTTAAGGATTATTTTCTCCTAGTGCCCTCTCAGCACCAGTTACATAAATAGATCCAGAACACGGGGGCAGGCAGAATGGTCTCTGTTGTGTCTGGGTCAGCTGTGGGTTGTGCCCTGGCTTCCCCAGCACAGTGGGTTCCTTGGGATGGTGGCAGAGCCCCATGCCCACATGCTTCATTGTCACAACAGAAGCAGAACGTTTGCTGCCATCCCTACCACCTGTCCTGAGTCAGACCTGGTCAGAAGGGACACAAACTGTCCCTCGGTGCACAGCTTAAACTTTGTGAAGAATTATACATAGGCTAATCAAGACAACGAATGCAAGCGTTTGTGTTTTATGCGTGTGGTATTCCTTATGTTTGTATTCATTGCACTCAAAAACCACTTTGTGCCGTCCCATATTTTTGTAGAACTCCACGAACTGGAAGGTTTGATGCTTTCGTTAAGCTGGAAGGGTTTTGGTGATGCCATATTGTTTTTAAAAAGCACGCTCAGTAAAAATACACGTATTAAATTGTACTTTAAATATGAATTGTCAGCCTTTCTCTGTGGGAGAACACAACTCGTGGGACTTGTCCTCATCTGTTGTTTTGTCCCCGCAGTTTTTAGAACTGATGAGGTGCCTTGTTTCAGCAAATAATGCTTTCTCATTCCTGGAGCTTGCTGCTTTTTCCTGCATTGGCCTTGGAGTCTTGCATCCCTAAACGGAGCATCATAGGCTCTCATGAGTCACCAGACAGGAACTAAATGTCAAAGTTGAAATCAAGTTTACTGCCACAGTTGGTGTGAACAGTGTGACTGGCGGTGTGTCATCCTCATAGCACGGATGTCTGCGCAGGGGAGAGCGAGCTGCTCCCCTCTTACAGCAGAGCCTATGTGACAGCGGTGTTGCTGCAAGCAGGGCAGATTTCTGCCTCAGTGATCTGTAAAACATACATTTGAAGGATTCGAGAGACCTCAAAAACAAACATTGTGACCTAAATGGCTACGCAGAGCAAAGTGCCCTTCAAGGGCAGCTCCTGTGCCATGGGGCGTCTCTGCAGACGTGCTCCCATCCCAGCCCCACTGTGTGCTCCTGGAACAGCTGCGTAGGATAGCTGAGGAGATCCGATGGTGTCCTGACTGGAGGTCCCGTGTAGATGGCAGGGCCCTGCTGGGCTCACTCCCTTGGCCGTGTGCTGGAACAGTATGTGAAGCTTCTCTGTCTCAGATCCTCACCTGACCTCCTCGACAGAAACGGCGATAGCAGTTAATGGGGAGAGCTAAGCATGCTCTGCTCTGCTCTGCTCCTCTCTTAAGAGCTCCTTCAAGTCACTCTTTTTGACTCGCTTCCTGCCCCACTGTCACCTCTGCCATCACGGGCTCCCCTTCTTTGCAACTGCATTGAAAACAGGTGGAGAGTGAAGGGTTGACAAGGCCTTGCTGATGACAGCAAAGGCAGGGCTCACTTTCTGGTTCTGCTGCTGACTTGCCCAGGGAGCTCGAGTAAATTGCTTCAGAGTGCTGAGGTTGTGCTTTGTCTTCTGAAAACTATGTGGTTTTTCTCCTGAACTATTTTGAGACCTATGGCGGAAGCTTGTTGCTTCACTATTAAGTGCTCCCAAACGTAAAATTAAAAGCAAGAAGCAGAACCAAAAAAGCTGCATTGCTGCTTAAATTAAGACTTCTTGGGAGTGTGGACCATCCTTTCTGAACACAACTGCAAATGCCTGATGACAAGTGCAAAGAGTCAGCAAAGGTTTAGGGCTGTGTTTTTAGGCTACACTGTGCCACTGTGATGGGATCTCAGTGCCTTTGATTTCCAGGGTAATTAAAGATGCTTAGCATCTTGCAATTGGAATGTTGGATTTTTCACTTTTCTTATCTAAATCTTCACTTCCATTCATTTAGAACTCTGTAAATTGATAAAAACAACTTTTTTAAAAAAACAACAACCAACAAACTGCCTTCCTGGTATTTTTAGCTCTTTTATGGAGTGTCATTTATAGAACATTATTTATAGATTTTTGATATGCTCCCAGCTAACCAGCATCGCTGGCTCTTTGCAGAAGCCTCTGCTCTACTATAGCACATGGCAGCACCCCTGTAAGTGTCAGCATTCCTTGGCAAAGCTGGCACTTCAGCAAGGACGTGCTGGGTACGTGACCCAGGAGGTATGTATTGTCCTACATAAAGTGCCAGTGCTGAGCCTGTTCCAGTTCTATGAATTCCCATTGTCTACATGCAATTTGAACATTGTTATAGACAGGGATTCTTTGTCCCCTTAATTTGTGCCTTCCTGGTAGGAGTCTGCAGTACTACCTAAAGACAGGAGAAGTACATAGCAGAAGTCTGAGCCTATAGAATGAAATTCAAAGGCAGGGTAGGACTCAGGTTGGGAAGCACAGTGGCAGAGACACTGAGGATGCAGATGGTGGAGATCTGTGACTCTGAAACACATTCCAAACCCAATGCTCCCAAAGATCTGTTGTTGTGCTTTCTGGATGGGTTGTTTGCTGCTCACTGCAAGTGGGCTTGGGCCAAACGCCCCTGGTCTCAGAGTGTGCATAAGCTGCCAGGTCAGTGTCTGAGCCTTGCAGTTACTGCAGTGTGGCCTGAACACTGTCGGGATATTCTGCTTTGCTGTCACACTCAATGTCATAGTGATCCTTTGGGCACTTGTGAAAAAGCAAGGAAGTGCTTCTGGGACGGAGGCTTTCCATAGACTCAGCGGGCGTCAGCTGGCACAGCACCCAAAGGCTGGAAGAGCCATGGATGATGTGTTAAGTGAAGTTGGGTTCAGCAGGAGGAGGCGGGAAGAGGCAACATTTCCCAAAATCTGAGACAGGGTGAAGGCAAATGGAGATGGCACCGCGGTGCAATCCCACTGCTGGTAACTGTAGCTTGCCGTGTGCAGCCATTCCCAGCTTTCTGTTCCTTCTCTGGAGGAAGTGAAACCATATCAACCTTGAAGAAATACCTGGACATCGCATGTACCTTATTATATATGCTTACACTTTCACTTCTGTCTCATCAGACCCTAAAAATAGCTAACTTTTGTCTCCCAAGTCTTGATATTCCTCCAAGCCATGCTCTTATTGCTTTTGGGCCTCCGACTCTTGTGAGTCATACCTGTGAACTGCATGTGTCAAGTTTCAGCAGTGCCCATCTCCAGCAGGCTGGCCATTTAAGGTGGAAACATTCCCATTAGTTCACGCACTTTTATTTGGGCTGTGGGCTTTGTGTTGTGACTCTTTCCTATTTCTCTTTTCTGGCAGATATCAGAAATTATTTTTTGAAGTATATATATATACCAATACCCAGTTGCAAATTTACTCAGAACTATCATAAGGAAAGCTTTGCTCTGCTGGCCTTTGAGGCATTATTAAGGTGTCCTTGAAACAGAAAAATGCTTTTCAGGTTCTCTAAAAGCAGTAGAGCTTGGAGGCAACAAACAATGTGAGGAGCTAGAGGAGGCATTTGCAAGCCAAGTGGCCCTGGTCCAGCAGGGCTGTGCTGGGCAGTGCTGGTGAGTATGGACAGGCATGGGCTGTGGGAAGAGTGGAGGAGCCTGAGACTTCTGCCAAGTTCTGCATGGACACCCAAATGAGATGTGTTTGCCATGCAGAAGGTAATGCAGCAAGCAGGGTGTTTCCTGGAGCAGTGCTGGCATAAGGTGTCAGCAACAGGCAGAATGAGGATTATGAGTTTCTGCGTTCAAAACCAAATTTCATTAATTTGGCAAGCAGCTACCGGTGCCGATGTGAAGGCTTCTTCCAAGCTGAGAGAGGGAATTTACACCGTGCTGGAAGCAGCAATGAACTCACGCTGCTTCCTTCCTCACTGCAGCCTCTGTGCCGCGCTCAGGGCTGCAGCTCGGGCAGACAGCGGCTCTACTGCTGCTGCTTGGAGGAGAGCAGCGTAACATAAGACAGCTATTCAAAGGCTACTGCTGTCCTGCAAGTGATTTATGGCACGCAGGACAGATTCTGATGTGTCATGCTGCAGGGGGAAAGGAGAGCGGGATCGAGGTCATGAACAAAAAGGAATTTGCTTATCCAATTTCCGTCTCTTTCTGAATTTGATTGGAACTCACAGTTGTCAGGCTGTGTTTAAGCCCAGTCTTTACCCATGCCTCCTTAACTGCGGAAGGTCAAAACCAATTATTGTTTTGCCTCCAGGGACTTTCGTTCTTCAGAGAAACCTTACAGTGGATATTCTTTAAACTCTTTTCCTTCCAATTAAGGCAGCAGATTCCTTTTTAGAGGGTTTTTCAGGGGAAGAGGGGACAGTAATCAAGAGACTGATAGATTTATCAATAGCTTTGGAAAACAAAGCCTGTATGTCTCGGAAAGCTTGAAATCTAATTCCTTTCAATGCTTTTCCTCACTCTGAACGTAAAATCTGTCATTTTGTTACACCAGGAATGGAAAGCCCCTAATTTTCCCAGGCTGCAGTTTTCCTCTGTTTTTAACCCTCGAGTTCCGTGTTGATTTGTGCCCCTGTACCTGATGTCTCTAAGATATTCACATGGAGAAAAATGGTTAAGCTCTCTCTTTGGTAGGAACTTACAGCTGTAGCGTCTGGAGGAAGTTGTGAGAGGCTGTACCTACATCAGCAGCTGTGCTCTGACAAGTCAGTAAGAAGCCTTTCATATCTTTGGAGTGGAAAGGGAGAAGAACATCCTGAGACAGTCGGCTTTTTTTCCTTCTTCTTTTCATTTCTATTATGGTCATCATTGCTTTCTGTGTTGTAGATGCTTTTTCCTTCTGCTCCGATCCACCGATCCCCATTAAAGCCTATTTCAGCAGATGGCATCAAGCACTGCTGTCACAGTCATATCCTTTTACCCAAGAAGGAGTTAAATACAGTGTTTCCCCTGTGTTTTGAATGTCACACCACTTGTGGGAGAAGTGAGCAGCAGAGCAGACAGAAAATAATCTCCTGAAAGAGAAAATCCAAGCCTCAGGTCAGGGCAAGGGGGCTGCTGAAGCAGTAAGTGCAGGAAATGGTGCAGTTGCTGAAATGCTTCGCAAAAATACTTTGTAATTGCTATTTATATCAGGATGGAGCATGCAACCATAGTGCTCTGTGTGAAATGTGACCCCACGCATAACCAGGTGCTTCTTCTGTGTGCTGTCATGTTCAGGTGGCTGAGATAGGCTGTATTGGCTGCACTGGTTGCTCCTACAAAAATATTGTACAGTGCAGAATATTAAAGGAAGCGATGTGATCTCTGTGGCCTGAGAATGAGGACAAGAGATAGATGTGAGTCTTGGTCCTGATCTGCCACAGTCTGTTTTGTAAGATCCTGGGAAAGTGCTTTGGCTACCACTTGTTAGACCTGTCTTAGATATTTCCTTCTGCAGGCCTCATTCCCTTGATTCTGTTACCCAGAGAGAGCATGGGGTGATGGCACAGGTGCTGAGGTTCCCACCTGCATACATGTAACCAGATAATTCCTGAGTTCTGTGCCTCGCGGGAATGATGAGTGCCCTGCAGGACAAGAACTATTTGCAGTTGGCTTATAAGGGGTTAACCTACTGCGAATGTCTCAGCGATCATACACAGCACTGAATAAGTCTGGGGGGTGCTGGATACATTAATTTCAATTTGCTGTTCCCATCTGCAGCGTGCTTATACTAAGGGCTGGCCAGGAATTTATCCTTCTGAAAACATTTATAAATAAATCCAGAATACCAAGTGTGACTGAAGTAGTTAGGTATGACTCTGCATGCAGAAGTTCAGAGCACTTTTTTTTCCCTTTGACACGGTGCTAGCATTTGGCCTGAGATCACATCTGGGCAGACATCACAGCAACAGTGCTAAGAAATACGTTATTGGTTGAAAATAACGATTCTCTTCTTACCCCCCAAAATCATCCAGATCTAAGAATAACTTCTGCTTTTGCCCAACCAGACCGGTGCAGATCATGCAGAGGAAATTTCCTTTGCAACTTGTGGGATAGCTTGTCCCAAAGAGGGCTTTTCTTTTGATAAGGTGCCTCTCCTGCCCCGTGCTGCTGAACCAGCCTGAATCAGCAGCCAGCATGTGAGTGCAGGAAGATCCCAGTCTCAGCCGCTGAGTCACATGAATAACTGGAATAGTTCTGCAAAGCAGAATTAATTCCCAGAACCTCTTCAGGCATATACCAGCAGGCACATGCTTCTGCTCCAGCACTGCTTTACAGCTCTGTGATGTAGTGGAGAGGACAGGACCGATCCTTGTAACTGAGATAATGCAGCTTACCTGGTGTTAGTGCGTTAAACCTTACAAGTTTATTGTTGACACTCTCCTGCTTCCAAGAAGGTTTAAGAATAAGCCGCAGCATAACAGAGCTATTAGGGTTAAGCTCAAATCAACTGTGCAATGACTCAGAGCTCGGGAGTCCTTTCAAACCAAATGTTGTGGGGAGAACCTTGTTGTTATTAACTGTTGAGTAGCTTGTGGCTCCTGCAGGCTGTGCAGTCAGCAAAGATACGTAAGGAAACTTCTTTTTTTTTAATCCATTATATTTTGGCACAAAAGTGGGAGTTACAGGAACAGTAACTTGACAGCCCTGAGATTCTCGTTTAGCAGAATCCTTAGTCTATGCTCCAAATTTGGGCTGAGATAGGAAATTCTCTGCAATCCCTTTTAGTTGTAAACTTGTAAAAGCTGCAAGCAGGTTAAACTTGTCTAGAGCAGCAAAGTGAGGGAAGAAGGCCCTGTAGCAAGTGCAGAATGCAGCTATTCCTCCAAAGCAGACCAGGATGCGCGGGTTGTAATAGGGAAACAGGATGAGAGACAATAATAGGGAAGCAAATAAAGTCAGTGGTTAGTGACAATTGAGAGAGTATTTCCTTTTAAGCAGCATTTTATGTTGTCTAGGTAACAGTGATAAGCTGACCAAGCACACAGGGGGATGAAGAAGAACACTTGCACTTCCACCTGATGCTTTTGAGTATATCATAAATGAATTCAAGGCATTCTGCTTTGCAGTCCAGTGACACTAACGAGAACTCATTTACTTCTGTCCTCTCTTCACTGTTCTAGAATATTAAAGTCAATGTTTCTGCAATTTCTCCAACAAATGCAGTCATTTGTTAGTCCTTTAGTAAACCTCATACTTTGTTACTCCTGTTATGTTATTATTGACAACCATCACAAAAGAACATGAGCTTTAGAAGCTCAGCATGACTGGGAAATTATATTGAAATTACTGAAGAAGAAATCTGGGGTCAGCATTTAGAAGTCTGGAATCTTTGCGTTTTGCCCTCAGCTGAAAATGTGTTACTTGCTTGGGCTCAAAGCAAGTGATTTACTTGCAGCTAGGGCCGTACCTTTCCCTGTGCTGTATCTGAAATGAACGTTCACCAGACACAAGGATTACTTCTGACATCTGTTGCTTGTTTGTATGGCAAACTGGCAAGTGTTGAAGTTTGTGATAATGGTCAGAAGAAAGTAGACAGCCCAGTGGCCATGGAAACTTCATATCGTTTTTTCCTGTTTCTTTCTCTGCATTTTTTAGTGAATGAATTGCTTTCAATCCAGCTGGATGGAAGCCTGAGAGACTGCAGTCCTCAGCTCAGCCACAGCAGAGGGCAAACCTAATCAAAAGCAATGAGCTTTCACTTTGCATGTTCTTTTGAGTTTGCAGTATAAATGCGACCCTACGGTAGATCAGGGGTGGTCAGGATCTTCAGGGGCTGTCAGAGATGGCCAGGATGTTTTTGCATGGGGCCTGGAGCAGTAGGATCTTGAGCCATTCTGGCTGCACTGAGATGCTGCTGCAGCTCAGCTGCTGACTTCTGGTGCGCCATTGTGCAATGAGGGTGGGTGGGTTAAGCACACCCCACATTGTCTAGATGTTGTGCAAGTGTTTGCAGATTTCCCCAGGTATGATACCGTGGTGACGTTTATACTTACTAACACAATACAAAGGACAGATGTACTTTCTGCCACCTATAAAATGTTTCTCAATTTTGATTTGCCCATTCTTACTTTGCAACAGAAAGCATTTGCATGAGGCTCAGCCCAAGGATGGTTGTTGCTTACATCCACCTTTCAGTGGCTTCAGTGTTGTGCACACAGCATATTCACTGTGACAGCAGCAGTGATTTTGCTGAATATGCTCACCTGTTCCTACAATCACTGCTTTCAAAAACTTTGTTATTCTGTAGAGCCAGCCCACTGTTATTTTCTAAGAACACAGTGAACACCTTCACTCAAAAGAAATAGTATATGGTTTCACTGCTGTCCTCAGAGGGAACTAGATGAGTCCTAAATCTACACAGTTACTGTGTGTAGTAATTGTTGTTCGTGTATTTTTTAGTTCCATCAGCAAATACAAGAGTTGCAACACGGTTCTGTTCAGCTTTGCCTCTTACCATTTTCTTATGAGAAGAATAGGAGGTTCGTAGCAAAATCATGAATTTAGGGCTACGTGGTTCAGACAGATGTGGCTGAGCAGCAAAGCTTAGTTCCCAAATGTAGCAGGGCAGTGATTTATTATAGCAAACCCCTGAAAGGAAATAGTTAGAGGAAAGCTCTTTATATAACATTTTACAATCAATTTATAGAACTTCAGAAATGAGATTGTCAAGATGAAATTCTTATTGTATTTCCATCTAAATCTCTTAAATGCCTATGACATTTAAAGATCTGAAGAGTCTACCTCTACATGGACTCGTCCATGATCGTGTGAGAAGTGCGTCATGCCGGAATTGATACCATCACTGGATTATCCTACTTGGATTATCCTACCTGGTAGCAGCTTGAATCTTAGTAATGCACTTTAAGACTTCAGGGGAAGAGCTTCATGGGAATATTTGGAGAGCCTGATTCAGTTTTTAATTGGGCTGAGTCATGCTGAGTCACCAGGATTTCCATTAGCTGCATCTTTGAATTCCAACATTCAGGGTTTCACAGGACTATAGGGGAATCAGATGCCCCCAGCTGCTGCTGATGTTCCATAGGATTGGTGTATCTACTTCCATTATGTTTTTTGGAAAGTGCTGATTTCTGGTCTACCAGCCAACATGGCTCTGGCTGCAAAGCTGGCCAGTTTCTGGATTCTTCTGATGTCTGGTTGGCCAACTGCTTGCAAGGCAGCTTTCAAACATTATCTCCTACTTTCTGGCTTCAGCATCATCGGCATCTCTTACACATAGAGAGCTCACCACACCCACACTTTGCCATACTGCACGCAGTACTTCACTAACAGAAGCAAAGTCAAAAACACGAGAATCATTTTCCTTTTCATTTGTAGGAAAGGCTTTTTACTCCATAAGTCAGCTCCTCGAACAAAATAGCAAAAGGCAGTGAGTAAGGCACCTGATGACTAAAATAATTTGGTTTGTGGGAAGCAGCAGAATTTGATGTTGAGTACAAATCTGAGTGGGATTCATTTCACCCAGCTTAAGCCATCTGAAGGTATGCATTCAGCCTAAGGAAGCCACCCAGCTCTTGATCTGTTGTCAGTGGGGACAAGCAGGTACTCCTGAGAGAGTGATTCATCCCATTGGTCTCAGTTCTGTTGGGGTGAGGTGGATTGCCCTTTGAAGTTGTTTCGTAATACCACTTCCTAATACTCTACAAAACATGATGATTGCTGATTGATGTTAGCTAAAGTTAGGTAAGATGAAGGTTAGCACCAATACATTATCATGTGCAAAGGGCTGTGTTTGATAAAAGATGGGCCAAAGCCTGGTTTGTATGAAAACAATCACAGAAATAAATGGATGCTAGCAGTTTTTCACTTAACCTTGTTCCAGGCATGCCCATGTACTTAGAGTGGCTGGGTAACTTTGTTTTATTTCTTTTATAGATGTCACTTGTAGCAGCTTTTTGTTATTCCTTTTGGAGTGAAAAGAGAAATGCATCTAACCTATGGGCAACCTCATAAACCTCTGCCCCATAAGGCCCTTTCCCAAAGGAAGACGTCTGCCTCATTCTCAAGTAACAAAACCACAGAATGGATGATAGGCAGAGAATTAGCAATTCCAACTCTGGGAATAATGAAAGAAAAATAATTAGGCTACTCAGTCATAAAATTGGATGTTGGCAAACTTGGCCAAACCCATTTCTGCATTCTGGACCCACTTCATCTGATTGCTTTATGAGAATCCAAGGAAGGATCTACAAAATACAGCAACACCACAGGGCTGAGGAAGATCCTGGCTTAGACTCACAAAGAAAACATGAAAGAGCAGAACCAATCTCTGAAGCTTATTGTGAGCAGTAGAACGTTTGACTTGAGAGAAACTAGGGGCAATTATCAAATGTAATAATAATATTTTCTTTGTGTTTCTTGTGACATTTCTTTAGTTAATTGTATCATGAATCTATTCAACATGTGAAATGTGATGCTAAAGATACTCTGCTTTTAAAATTAATAAAAACATGCAGGAAAACTAGATGTGTGATGAATAATACTAGCAGTGTTAGAAAGAATGACGACTATGGGGCCAATGGATCTACTCCCACAAGTAAAAATTAGCAGGCATGAATAAGAATTGCTGGATGACAACCATAGTGCTTTAGATCTTTGAAACACTTCATGCGGTTCCACCCTGGGGTGCAACAAAGGAAAAGGAGAGATGCAAGACTTGATCCTGTGCTGTTGCAACAAAAGAACCTTTGCCAATGACTTCAGTAGGTCTAGGATCAAACTGTGTGGTTTGCCTATGGTTGAACTGGATGTCAGGAGCAAAATGAGCTCAGGCTTCTGGACTCCAACCCTATGTATTGTCCATGAGAGCATGCAACAACTTACCTTCTGGAATGGTGGTGACTGCATAAATCACTCCTGCCTTTCAGTTTCATATTCTAATGCTAATTAGAATGCTAAGAGTTTAAGAAACAACATCCTATTTATCTTATCTACTATATATTTAAGTGCTAGACATAGAATGACTTCCTTTACCTATAAATATAAAGGTAAACAAAACCAAAGGCAGTGAAACACAGCCAGGGGAATGAAGGCTGAGGCAGGTCAAAAGGGGAATGTTTAAGGGGCAGGGTAGAAGTTAGTGGTGCAACTGGGGCTTAAGGGGCAGTATAGAAGTTACTGGTGGTTGTTTTGCTTTGTTTTGTTTCAGAAGACTGATGAATATATAATTCTGGGGTAAAGCCCATGATGTGAAAAGAGATTGGTGCAACTGGACAGCAAAAAAGGGCAGGATCTTCCCCAAGGTTTCAGCTTGCAGTTTGTCCTCTTCCTGCTGTAGCATCTTTCAGTGATGTTTGGCATCTTGGTGCTTGTAAATTGTTATCTGGGGAGCAAATGAGGCTGACTGACAGTTTGCTGGTGTGTTCACCTCGGGATAGCATTTGCTGGGTAAGACAACAACTTGACGCCAACAGTGTGCTCACTTTTTGCCCTTTTGCCTGCACATGGGTAAGTCCTGTTGATGTTGCTGATGGTTGTTTGTGAAAAGTAAAGCACTATCAACATTTCAGTCTGAATTAATGGCTGTACTTACGAGAGCAGATCAAATTTGATTGAAGTCTTTCCACAGACATTACAGGGCTTTGGGTTGGGCCCTAACAAAGAACAGATTTTTAAATTTATTACCACATTGCAACAATGTTCAGCATTATTTTCTTATTGTTGCGTAACAGTTGATTTTGGAAACTTATTTTGCTGCCTTTACTAGAATAAGAAACTGGAAAATCATGGTGTTTTGAACAAGACTGGTAAAAAATGTGTGATGTATTGAATGAGAAAATAATCTACCAAAAAAACCAGAACATTGGACAGTCACAGGAGAAGATTTGTCGAGAAGCAAAACTAATTTTTGATGGGTTGTACCTTTTTTTGAGTCGGTAGTGCTTTGTTGCTGTTTTTTTGTCTTGCTGTAGGTAACATGCCCAGTTTTCTCTAAGAATGGTGCGTAACATGCAGTGATACCAGAACTGTTGGAAATGTATTTCAACATCTCATCTTTGTTCATGCATACTCTCCTTAAAAAAATGGTGCTAACTGCTGCTGGGATCATTGTAGCCAAACTTTCTAATGATATAAGGCTTGTGTGGTGTTATTCCCTTTCTAGTAATGCCTAAAGATTCACTGGATATGTCAGGAGAGGGGATGAGTGAAGGATGATTGCACTGGGATGTAAGGCTTCACATTTGGCCAGATTGAATGGGGGCCTGGGCAGCCTGGGCTGCTATTAAATGGGGAGTTTGGTGGCCCTGCATGTGGCAGGGGGGTTGGAGATTCATGATCCTTGAAGTCTGTTCCAACCCTGGCCTGTCTGTCATTCTGTGATTTGTTTCAGGGCACACGGACAAGCAAAAAGATTAAATAAAACAGGGAGTGAGGAAGCTGATCTTAACAGCTGCATTTTTCTGTGTATGCTGCATCCTTTTAGAAGCACTGCACAATAGCAATGTAGTGTAAGGACTCATTTTACTGGCAGAAGCAGAAGTTGGCACAGAGAGGGATGTGGGGTACTTCCAGTTCAGAACAGCTCTCTGGACAAGAACCCTGGATGTTTTTTTCCTTGAAATAACAGATCCTTTCAGTCCTTCTTACACCTTATCTGCTCTCCCTGCTGAAAGCAAAGGGAGTTTCCATTGTGTATCTTTAGCTTTTGCCAGTCTTTCACATCCTACTATATTTCAGATGCCAGATAAGTTCTTTTTAGGGCTTAATTCTTAGCAAATGTGGAGGTTTATCCAAATTGTTTCTAGTGCCAAATCTTTGTGCTTGCTCTATCCCTCAGTCAGTGAGAAGAGTAAGGTAAGGTGTTAAGACATCATCTCAGCAAGTCTGGGATGGCTGCCTGGATGCTTGCTTTTACCCTTGATTTGTGGAGTCATGGAATCATTAAGGCTGGAAAAGACCTCTAAGATAATCAAGTCCAACCATCAACCCGTCAGCACTGTGCCCACTTGGATAAAGGAGATTAGCAGGCTTCCGTTTTCCTGAAGGCAGCTTATTTGGCATTTACTGAAAACAAAAGCAAAGCAATAAGACCACATTAAGAAGTTCTCTACTCTTAGAACTGCTTTTCTGCCCTCACGATGGAGGTTACTGCCTCCTCTCGGGACCTGTGCAACCGTTTGCGATGCTGTGCTATAAGGTAGATTATAGAAATAACGTGGGCTACAGAATATAGACACCTTCACTCTGTTTTATTATGCTTTCAATTTTTTTTATTTAGGAGTTGTGCTATGTCAGTGGTGCAGTTCCCATGCAGTTCCACCAGCAGCTGTCTTGCTACATCAACAGAAGAAAGTGCAAAGTGTGCGGCAAGCCTGACTGCTGCCATTGCCTAGTGCTGCTCTCTCCAAGTGCCTCCTTACTGAAATGCTTCGGCTCAGTGTCTTGCTTTTCTTTAACTCCTTTCTGCCTTCGTGGCTGAGGCCACCTCTGTCTTTCTCAGCAAGTACATTTGTACATAGGTACATTTCATGAAATAACTTCAAACCTCGCTGAAACTTTTTTAACATCCTGCTGTCAGGACCTGATCCTACTGGAGTCCCACAAATGGCAGAACTCTTCTGATACTGTGGTTGGTCACAAAACTGAGAAGTCATTGTAGATGCTGTAATACCAGTGGATTTAGGGATTTCCTCAAGCACTTTATAGTTATATTTCCAGCTTTGTCTTTGTTTCGCTGTCGATTGTCTGCTGTTCTCCCTAATCCTCCCTGTGCTTTCTGGAGCCCTATGGTTGCTTCCTGCTGGCAGATAAAAATTGATTGCTGCTAGCTTTAATGTTCTTCACGTATGGAAATCTCATTCCTCCCATCTTAACTGAAGAATGTTTTGGTTGTTTGATTGAGTCCTGCATTGTTTAAGGATAACCCATTAATTGTTCCTATTAGCAACCTAACATCCCAGACTTTATTTACTCTGACCTTGCTGTTTCATTAGTTAAGCCTTGCTCACCAGTTTGATTATTGAAAGTATTAAATATTTTCACACCGTGGTTACTTTGAATTTTGTAAGCTATTAGCATTACAGCATTATTACCTTCTCTTTCTAATGATGGAGCAGTGTCCCACGTCCATTCCCTACAGAGACCAAAGATGGAAAACCAAAGCCACCTGTAAGTTCTGTAACATCATCAGACATCTGACAGGGAGAGATTTAGCTCTGTGCTACTTACCAGTGCCTTACCTCAGCCTTCCCCACTTGTGCTGTCTTCTGTCTGGATCCTCTGGATGGTTGTTAAAATGACGTTCATTGAGGCTTGTGCACAGCACTGGCAGTGATTTTGTCTGCAGCAGAGCCCACTGTCCAAGTCAGGAATATATTAATGGTGCAGTTATACTGATTTATTTATCGGAAGATTAAAATTCAGTGCTCTTTTGTGGATGATAATTACAGAATTTTATCTCTTATCCATTAACAGTAGATGTGGAAACAGCTGTCCTGTGTAAGTCTTTGTCAGGAGGAGAGAGGCTGGCAGGTTTCTTGATATCACTGATGCTGTGTGAATACTCATACTGAAAATTAAATACCTCCCTCCCTCAAGTTAATCTTTTTAGAGGCAGTTTACCTGCAAAAGAGATGTAGATTTGCTATTTGAAAGTAGTCAGCAAGTGCTCCTGAGGTTGTATTTGGTCTTGTAAATTACTTGTAAATTATTCTCCGGGACTGTAATTTATAAATGTTATCTCTTACCATTCCTGCTTGTTATTTGCCACTTAACTCACCAAGTATCATTTCCATGTAAGGAACTGGATAACTCCCAAAGCCACAAAGACTCATCTTCCTGAGGTCAATTAATGCCACAAGAGTTGCATGAAGAGGGGTATGAAACTCCTTCAACTCTGAGCTGTGAAAAAGTGCAAGAGAAGAACTTGGTTGAAGCAAATGTGGTTTTTGTGCATGGGTACATTTTGGTGATCCTTAACTGAGGCATTTTGTTGTTGCAGGAGGTCTCTGTGAGAGAAATCCTCGAGTTTCTCATCTATGCTGATTGTGAGATGTGGAAAAATTACGGCAGTTTTAGAAATGGGGTCTTCTTAAGGTTCAGTGTTCAAAACGACCACTTGAGACTTTTCTGTGATCTGATTTCTGATCTTTTCCTACTCGCCTTTGATAACAAATATCCCCCGAGGGCAGCAAACAATCTCTTGATAATCTTGGATGAGGGGTTTAAATGATTTCACTTAAAGTGCTGTTTGTTCAATTTTTCCACTCTGTCTGTCCCTTTCTTCAGTTCCTTATGATTTTACTGAGATATCTCCCTTCCAATTAAGTGAATGAACTTTAGAATGGAGTAAGGCTGTCATAGGAAGCAAAATGAACATGACTGATTTTTATAATATAAATTGGAAGCAATTACCAGTTTTTCATCTTCTTGCTTGCTTGGAAAATTTACACTTAACTCAGCTATACACCTTAATTAAAGGCCTATCTATCTATCTATATAACCTTCTCTTTCTAGAAAAAGTCCTTCTGTGAGCTATATTAAATTTACTGTGGCTTCATCTCTTTATTAATAACCTTTATTAATAACCTTTTTGTATATTTTCAATTAAGTTTCTGGTCACATTATAGAACTGAGGTAAGAGCTCTCTCTGACCTTTAATAGGACATGGATAATAGAACATCTTTGGCTCGCATTCTCCTTTGGTAGCACAACCTCCCACTTTTACTGAAGTCATCCATGGAATTTGTAGGCTGCTAAATGTGCGTGTTGCATTAAGAAAGACTACACCAGACTGCAGTAAAACTAGATGGGCATCCGTTCACAGTCTCTGAGTTTAATAGTGCTTGAACAACCTTCCTTTTACTTGATTTTATGGCAAATACCACTGGGAGACCATGAACGACTCTTAAAGTATGATACAAATGTTTTATTCTGATTGATATTTTCCATATGGCAGGTCATGCTTCTCCCCATGTGAACTGTAAGGAGAATACAGTGGGGCAGAATGCGCTGTTACTTTTAAATGATTGGGACCACATCGTGTTGGAATTCAATCCCTAATGTTCTGGCATTTGGACACACAGTAGAATTGTAATTAATGATATAGAATGATAAGGGATGTTTATGCTCCCTTCAAGTCCAAAGTATTCCTGGGTGGGAAGGGTACATTTGATAGTTAGCCAGAGCTTTGTCAATACAAATATCAGAACCAGCTGCTTTTCTTGCTGCTCTGCCATGACCAAATTAATCTGTACTTCTTTATGTCTTCGTCTTTTTTTCTTGTAACCTGTACTTCGTGCGGCTCTTAGGAATTCTACTGCCAGAGGCATCTATCATGTATTTTCCTCTTGATAGGTGTTTATTATATTACTTTGCTGAGTATGACAACCTCAGCTTCTCTTCAGCTTTTTTTCTTTTTCTTTTTGAACCAGCCTTTTCATGGCCTTTTGCTACAGCAAATCGCATAGTCAGCCACAGGTGAAAGCTGCCAAAGCACAATGGGGATGAAGTAACTTAAATTTGGCAAGGTGACATATCTGCATTGATGCTTGTCAGTATTTTTGTCTCCATCGATGTCTGAGTGTTTAAGAAACATCACCTGGCACGTCCACCTAAGCGGGGTCTGTGGAGCAAAGCAGAGGCAGGGTTTGGTATTTCAGATGGAGGACCCGATCTCTGGCAGAGCCCCACACAGTGCCAGGGGAGCAGCTCCGGGATGGGCTCAGCTCAGTGCACGACAAGGTGACTCAGTTGTTCCCGCATGCGTTTGTCCTATTGACTCGACTAATTGAATTACGGGTTGAACCTGCTGGTGAATGCGCCACGTCAAGGAGCCGTGGAGCAGAGTCGTGCTGAGGCGGGGGCTTGGCTTTCAGCACAGCTTTGGAATCAGCCGAGATCTGCAGATAACACCCCCAGCAGTCGCGTTACTTCCGAGGCCGTCCCAGCGGCGTTCCGACGCAGGCGTCTCGCCCTGGAGCAGCGCAGCCTCACAGTCACCGTCCGCGCCGCCTCACTCTTAGTCAGCAGGACTCCTGCTTCATCACCAGCCAAACCGAAAATGCGTTCATCATCCTCACTGTCAGTGCACCTGCTGCGATACCTGCCTGCAACTCGGCTGGTAATTCCAGCCCGCTCCACCTGTGTGTCGGCTTATTCTGCAGTGATGGCCACGCTTCCCTCTGTGTCATAGCCTGCGTTCCTGATACGAACTCTATGACTTTTTATAGCAGGCTCTGAGTCTCTGCACGCTTAGCTTCTCTGAAACTGGCACTTCAGCTTGTTTTTTTTCCTTAAGGAACTGGATTTGCTACAACAAATTCTGTTCCAGTTCTCCTACCCTCTTTCTACTTCCCTTTCCTGTGATTGTAGGTTGAGAAACAACCTCTTCTTTAGCATACCTAAGCATACGAATGTATGCCATATCATGAGGCAGATATTTTTCATTTGCTTTCACTGTGATTTTTGTTATCATTTTTTTGCTCTGAAGATGGAAAGTGGAAACAGAGTGAGCCGAGGTACCTATCTGCAACCAGGGCTGCGACCAGACCCTGAATTTCCTGATTGCCTTTCACATCACTGTCCTCTGTATATTCTCCCTGTGACATTTTTTATTTACAGAAACAGAAACTCTGGAATTTGACAAATTCTGTGTCAGGGGTTTCTGCTGTGCTCTAAGGACTGGTTTTTATACTTGGGCCATGCCAGCTGCATTTCTGCTAAACTGTAGAAAAGGGGATTATTGTGAACATTGAATACTCCTCTAATGATATTTTTCCTACTGTGAGTTTGCTGTGGTTGCTACCAGGTTCTTCTGTTGTTGGGAATAAGACAGAGTAGCTTAAGAGAAAGCACTTCTTTTAAAATGTGGTGTGCACTGAGAAGAGTCTCCAGGGCCGTGTGTCTGGGAATTGCACTCAGGCTTGTATTTCAGGGACATTAATGGCATGCAGTCCTAATTGCAGAGGAGGGAAGGGATGGTGAAGCAGCAAATCTCTGTTTGCAGATGAGGCGCAGGAGGAAGCAGGAGCACAAAGCCAAGGAGGGAGCTGCTGTAGGAGGCAGTGGTGCTCCGGAATGTAGATCCCTGACTGCACAGAGTGGCAGAGCCATCCTGTGCTGGCTGGGGACTGACAGCCCTCTATTTGTCACTGCTTCTGCTCCCTCTCCAGGTAAATACACCTCTCCCTCCCTGGTCACTTCCACACTAGGGCTGAGCATACACTGCCAAAAGGAAAGGACAGAATGCTCTGCCCAGCCCCTAGCAGTCAATTCATTTTCCTGGACATAATTTTAGAAAAGGCCTGGGAGGAAGGAAACCTTTACTGTCACTTTTATTTCTGGAATGAACTAATTTCTGGATCTCATATTGGAACAACAGTTCTGCTTGCTACAAGGTGAATACAGGGGACCTAAGGTGTGGAGCTGAGCTCTGACCTCTCTCCAGTATCATCACACAGTCCTGAAATGGCTTCTGCTCTTCATCTCTCTCACTTTGCATAAGAGACCTTGGGACAGTCTGAAGACATGGTAGGAAAAGCCTGAGCACGCTGTGTGTGAAGCAGCACAGCCTCCAACTGCTCCATGGGATGCTGGGGAGTGCCACAAAGCTGGGATGCTACCGACCCAAGGAAAGGATTTGTGCAAGGATTTGAGGGGGAGCAGATATATCAGACAGTTTGGAAGATGGGATACAAAGGCATTTTGCAAGAAGATGGCTTGGGCTGAGTGAGAAGCCTGGCAGGAGGTTGGATTTGCTTGAATTTGTTTTCAGGAGGAGACTTATACACAGCATTTAGTTCTTTTGTGATTGAATCTAAAATCATTTGGTGTTTTCCATTTGTCAGAAAGCCCGATTTCTTCTGTCATCTGATTATGTGAGGCTTTCAGCCTTCAATTAAAAATAATTCTACTGGTTCTTTGGGTCGTAGAGAAAAGCTTTGCCACAGATAATCCAGTTTGAAAGCTGAACGCTTGGAGTGCAAACTGCATCCCTTGGGGCAACATGTGGGTTTCCTGGTAGCATTCACTGTCTGATGTTTTTAGAAGTCATCAATACCCAGTCAGAGCTGCAAAACATATTTGGGTTTTTAGGCCATGTAATTTACCTAAAATGTGGTAAATCTGTGGGAGGAAGATGGAACAGCCCAGAAATGGCATCGTTTTGACACATGGAAGACAGTGATTCAGATATTTCACAGGTACATGGACTACTGCAAATCTGCAGCTCATGAGACAACTTGACAGTGTTTAAAGAAGAAAAGAGAGTGTCAGTCCCCTTTCCATCTTGCCAGCTGGTCATTTTGTTTTGTTGTACAAGCAGAGGGCTCATGGAAGATGTTGAGCACTTGGATTTCCCGAGGAAATACAGCTGTCTTCCATGGAAGAAGCATTGTGCATGGAGCTTTAATTGACACCTCTTGATCTGGACTTGCTCTGTGAATGAGGTTAGGATCGCAGTATCTGAGGATGCTAATCCAGCACTTCTTGCTGACCTTACACTGATCTACATAATTTAAACCAACCCAATCTACAAGTGACACCATTTCTGCTGTGAAAGTGCAATACGTGCCAAAACTTCTAATGCAACCATTTTTTTTTTTCCTGCTTAATCTAGGATCTGATGAATGGAGGGAAACAAAATATGTACAACATATTCCTTGCAATGAAATGTTAGAAAAGAAAATGTAAATGCATGAGCATGACACAAACTCCCCTTCTGTTAACACGCACTCTCAGAAACTTGTTCAAGTTGCCAAAAGCATAGTTAGCCAACCTACAGTGTGTATATGTGTAATTTACTGCAGGGAGGGGACAGGGCTAATTTATGCACTTGGCCCTTGGACCATGGTTTACCTCAATACTTGTCAATGTGCAAATTCTGTAAATTTTACTGGAGAAGGAATGGCTGCTCACGCCAGGCTCTGGACATGCTGAAAATGTCACTCACACAGATGATGACTTGTGTTTAATTTGCTGTTGTGGATAGGTCTGAAGCAAACTCTCTTGTTCCAAACATCTCTAAATTTGGGAGTTTTTGGCACCCCAGTCCAGTTATGAGTCAATAGTTCTTTGTGTTCCAAAGAGAAAGTATTAGGTTGCAAAGGTGGGAGCTGTTACGAAACGTGATAATATAAAAAAAAGTCTACATTAATATTTTTGTTAAGTCTCTGAGTTAGAGGTTTGCCAAGGCTTAAGTAGACTCTAGATGAGCTGGACGTATCCAATGAAACTAAGTAACGTGACTTCTTTTCGAACAAATATGACTCCTGGGTGCACATTGACTGTTGAGCACTCCAGCCCTGCTGCATCTCATCCTCAGAGGTCCTGTATTGCAGTATTGAAGCCAGGCCTTATTTCTGGTTTTGTTTGGCACTAAATTAATAGGCTCTGATTTTCAGTACCTCTGTCAGAGAAGTAAAAAATGTAGTGTGTTATTGATGGATATACAAGCCCTGGGAAGAAAACAATAAGAAATGGAAGAATTATGTGACCGTCTTCAAATTAAGTGCATTGGAGCTCCCATCTCTCTCCTGATGTCATTGCTGTATTCACAGTTTCTAAATCATGTACAAGTTTTACAAGATTTCTCTCAATGTGACGTCTGCATTTCTTCTATTGATGCCATAATTAACAACTCACATGTTATGCTGCCTCTCCATCTCGTCCAGAGGGAAACCCTTAGCACAATCTATGCTGGGGCTCAGGTGCTGGCTCAGATGGGCAGGTGGAAGAAGAATGCCTCGAGCTACAAAGAGTTGTACCTTGCACTCTGATGTTGCACTCTGTTTTTTGGTCAAGTGCGTAATTCTGCTTTGTTTTTAGGAAATGAAGTGGATTTCATTTGTTAGTCTCCTGTAGAACTCCTAATGTTATTTCGGTGTTTCGTAGTTCTCCTGTCATCACACACTGGTCTCACTCTGAGGTGTCTCCCAAGTGAGTGGGTTTCAGATTGAGTGAGTGGCAGATTAAAGAAGGATTAAAATATTGGCACCACAGAAGATGATGCCAGTCCATAACATGGCTGCCCAGCATAGGAAAGGCAGGCAGCCCCTCCGATCCCTGCAGTGCCTTCCAGGCTCGCCTTGACCTTCACCTCTGCTCGCTGTACAGGGCCCCTTGCTGGAATAGTTCTTTCCAGTCCAGTTTTTCCTGGCTGCTGTGAACCACGCTGCTTATATTGTGATGGAAGAAGCCAAGTTTGCTTCTTTTTTTGTACTGTCTGAAAAGCTGTGTATTTTGAATAACCCACACATGGAGCAGTGGGCAGTGTAACGCAAGCACAATGTACTGCGTGAGGATCAGCTTAGCATGTTGGATCAATGACGCTGTGCAGCATTATACAGACAGCTTATTCTTTTTCACAGCTGTTCTCCCAAGCATTTTAAGCATACATTCTCCCTCAGCATGCATGAGATTTACGTATTTCACTTCCATTGACATGGTAAAAAGGACCCTCCTCACTCACAGATTTGTTCTTTTAATAGGCATCCAGCACAAATGAGAATTGAGTACATGTGTGTGTCCACAGAGAGCAGAACAGAACCAGCTGTAGGCACACATAACTGCTTAGGAGGCCCATTTTTTAATGCTGATTTGGTAACTCGACAGCCAAAACTTCCTTTTTAGGAGTGGGGAGAAGAGGAAAGACAGAGGACATCATCATCAGATTGTATCATCTGTGGAAGAGGAGAATCAACAGGGAGAGAACTCTACATGAGGTTCTCCTCTCCCTGTGGAGCAGCTGGAGCAAATAAGGTTCATTGTGGGCAAACGTGAGCTCATGCTGCCTCTGCTCTGAGCTGGCAGAGCAGTCAGGGTGTTTCGGCCCTGAGTCAACGCTGTGATAACTTGCTCGCGTGACTTTCTAGTTGAAGTTAGAGATCCTTCAAGATACTGAATATCTGTGGCGTAGGCATGCTTCTCTCAGCTTTGGCTAGTTCATACTCCAAACTCTTTCGAACCATAAATGTAAGTCAAGTGCGTGCAGATGGTAGAAAGGACAATGTGAGCTTGGGGAGAGACGGGTCAGGCTCTGTACACATCTTCGCTATCAGGAGATGCAGAGGTGAGTCATCTGCACAACGTGATGGCAACACGAGCACAAGGAGCTTAGCAAAGATTTTTCAGGATTATCCACTCAAGAGGTTGAGTCTTAAAAGAAACTGGCATTAGGAAGAAATGAGTGGCATTGACTCGGGCTCTTAATTTGATGCCAATGATACCTCAGAGTAAGCAGTTTCCCAGAGGATTGTCAGAGATGTGAAATGAATGAGAGCTGCTTCACAGGCATTTGTGGGCACACACACCTGCTTGCAGCAAGGAGAAAGACAGTGCGTAAATGTCTGGAATATTACAAAAAAGCTGTCTGGTGAAGTAGGCAGAGCAATTAAAATCCATCTCGCTTAAACGAACCCTGAGTGCAGGTCAAACAAATCTAATTTTTATTGTTCCTTAAGGAGATGTCTGTACAGGGGACAAAAGGAGGATGCAGCCGTCAGGTTAAAAAATCAAGATGCCTTTAAAAAATTAAACGTTCACAATAGTGCTACAGCAAGCTAGATAAATGATATATTACTGTGATGGTTTAAAACTAATTGATGACTAATGTTGTAATGCATTCGTAGCTACACTGATCTATTATATATCTTGGCCAAGCTGAAGGGACGCTTCAAGGAGAAAAATTGCTAACTGTTTTAACCTGATGGAACTTGGGGAAAAAATAGTTACTTTAAGAGATAAATGGAAAGGTTGTGACCTCCTAATGTATGTCTGGGTCTTGCAATGCAAAATCAAATTATCATTAAACAGAATGCGATCTGTGATGGAATTAAAGCAACTAGAAACCGGAGCAGAAATTTCTGTAGGGAAATACAATTGAGCAGTTTGAGCTGGGAATTTTAGCAACAGAGCTGTAAGAAGTGCCTGGCCAGAGAACTGGCGTAACAAGTTGGGATTGTTTTGCTGTAGAATGAAAGTCAGAGACTGCAGGAAAAATGTAAGCACATTTACTCCAATTTACATATATAGGACGTTCTATAAACATTGGCTAATTAGCATATGAATAATTAACAATTTACCCTAAGTTTGAGTAAAGTGTGTCTTCGGTTCTTGGAGGGGAGACAGGAAGCCACATTTTCCCCTCCTCATTTTTGTCATGCCTGAGGCTCTTGCCCGCTGGGTTTTACCCTTACAGATGGAATTCAGAGAAGATGTCAGTCAGGCTCTGCTTATTTTCACGTCTAATTCATGCAAAAACCAGGTTTCCTCCTGAGGCAATAAACTGGCCCAGATTTGCTTCAGAGTTTGGCCTAGGTTCAGTGAATGACTCACTTTTACTAAGGTACATCCATCTTCCTGGCTGAAACACAGTATGGGAAGTGTTGTCAAAGAGCAGATACCCACATAGAACTACAGCTTAAAGATTCAAGGCCTTAGGAACCAGAAGTAATAGCTTGTTTCGTCCCCTCGTTTCCTGTTACCCAATATTAAGGACACTGAGTGGGCGTAAGAACAACATTGTTACTCAACTCAGAGAACCAGTGAGGTTTTTGAAGGCAAAATGCACTGCAAATGACAAGGATGTATTGCTGGAAGCTGTGCTAGGAGGAGCTGCAACCAGTAAGCCTCTGTGGTCACGGGTTCTGGATTGCTGTTGCATAGTCTTGTGGAATAAATGCAGCAACAGGTTACAGATGAAAATGTAACACTTAAAGGGTGATGCTAAAATGCAGAACACCTTGGAAAGGCCATAGCTGAAAGGTCAAAAGCACCACTGAGACCCTTAGCCTTACTCTCAATGTCTGAGTTGGTTCCTTGAATAAATAGGAGCATGACATAAAAGAAGGCAATTTCACAAAGGCAGCCTTCACCGCGGGTGACACTTTAATTTTCTTCTGGTTGAGAACAAGTTAATGTAACAAGAACACCACCAGCTAGCAATACTGTCTGAGAACAATATATTCCTCTATGATAAATTAACCTTGCAGCGGGAAGGGAAATGTTTGCAATACCAAATTGCAAATATTTTCTACTGTGAAGTGTTTGATGTTCCAAAAACCCCAAAGCCTCCATATATTTAAGCCTGCTGTGTATTGGGCTTCCTTCTTTGCATTCATTCAGTGTTGGTTTGAAGCCCAATACAGGCAGCAGCTTGGAAAAACAGCTCTCTAGCTCAGGATGGAGCAGCTGAAGTCTCAACCCTGGAGGTGTTTATTCTGAAGGGGAAAATTGTTCTTGGGTGAAAATGCAAAGCTATTCAGATGGTGGAGTTGGTGTCAGTTTTCAGCAACATCAGAAACTCAGTGATATGATTTAGAGCATACATATTTTCTAACAGGATGGCAATCAGACATATCTTCAACTCTATCTGGGATTTCTTTCCTTTCCCTCACATATTAAAGCAAAGCAAGAGTAATGGATACTTTTCTCCCATATCAAGCTGACCTCCTATATCTGGCAGAGTAGATGACTTTTCAATGGGAATTTTTAAAGCAAAAAAAAAAAAAAAAAAGCACACAAATTAGCTTTAGATTAAATTTTGAGCTGCTAGTCAATTTAAAGAGATAAGGTGTGGAAGGTAAACTTGAAGCATGGCGCTCGGATTGTAATAGATGATCAAGGAGGGTTGCAGTTGAGCTCTGAAAAATGCATTTCATTTGGTAAAAGCTTCGTTTCCCTCCCCAGATCTTCAGTTTACTTTAAGATAATGTGGGGAAAATCGAGTTATAGCATTAGAACCTACAAATGGATGTATACAAATTGCACATGCAGTTTGCTATATGCCCACCAGCACGGGGTCAAGCCCTGCCTGCAGGCTTGCTTCATAGCTACAGACCTGACCCTTGGTGGCCATGACTCTATCGAGGGAAATGCTTGCAGCCCATGGGATCATTATGTGCCATCCTAATTTCTCAGTCCTGTATCTCTCGGGATGTTCTTTCCAGTGCACGTGGTGCTGATGGGAAGGAGATGTTGGTGAAGACATCCCGTGGTATTTCCGGGATTGCAGCACTCTGTAGGTGAGGAAGCTGTTCCGGCGTTTGGGTCACGCTCGTAAACAACGATCCTGGCAGTTCATCACAAGGGTGGAGTTACACAACCAGTCTTGTCGTCCTGCTCTTGAAAACAATCAGACGTGAAATAGACTAAAATAAGAGTACAGCTACAATTTTATTTCCTTCCTCAAATGTTCATCTTGATTCATCACAATTCATTGCTGTAGCTGACAGAAAGGGCAAAAAATGGCCACCTCCCACTGGACACCCACTGGACACCTCCCACTGGACCAGGCTGCTCACAGTCCCATCCAGCCTGCCCTTGAATGGTCCCCAGGGAGAGGGGATCCACAGCCTGACTGGGCAACCTGTGCCAGTGTCTCAGCACCCTCACAGTAAAGAATTTCTTCCTCATATCCAGTCTAAATCTACTCTTTTCCAGTTTGAAGCCATTTCCCCTCATCCTGTCGCTACCTGCCCTTGATCATCAAGTCTCAGTGTCAGAATGTAGACAGGAAATTTAAAATGTACCTTTGATAGTTCTCTTGTGTCTACCGTCTTGTTCCACCTCTTTCTAACATTGTGTCAATAGTCTAAAGGAATTTTTGATGTGGTGCACTGGATATTCTGCCTCATAAGAGCACTCAGCAATGGGCATGTCAAAAGCTACTACGTTCTTCTTCCTTCCTGATCCAAGCTTGAGTATCTTTCAGTAGTTTTGTCTCTGATACGATTTCGAAATAGCATTAATTTTCCTAGGAAGCCTTAGGCAAGAACCTGGACATCTGCTTCATGCTGTTTTGGAAACTCAAACAGTTGCAGAGAGAATGGAATAATCGCCCCCAGTTCTCTGAAAGCATCCCACTTGCCTGGTTCACGTAGGCAGGAATTGCTGAGGAAACTCCTGTTTTCTGGGCCATGACCTGTGAAGCTGCATGTATCAGGAAAAAGCAGGTTAGCCCCTGGAGGAGGGAAGTGTTGCAGCTCTGTTTCACTGATTTTATACACAAGTCAGAAGTTTTCAACACCAGTGAGAGCATCAGTGTGTGCGTTCTGATTTCCATCTGTCATGCAAAGTATAAATCTCACAAGCGTGAGATCAATCCTGCCCAAAATACTTGAAGTCACCTAAAATATTGGAGAATAAATATTTTATATTTTCCTCCAGGGTTCCGAGTGTTGCAGACATTCTGTTATCATACAGTACAAGCTTGGGCAATGTATTAAGTTCAGAGCATAGATCTACACAACAAAGACGAGGCAGAACTATCTGGATCCCCAGTATCTTTCTGCTAACAGCTGTCTCTAATCATATCACTACATTTATCTGGTATTTGCCCTGTTTTCTGGTGAGCACCTACTCAGAATGTATCTGTAAGGAGCGAAGAAAAAGCAGGTAATTCTAACATCCAAGATGTTACAATATAAATCCCGTGACATTTTTTAATATGTGAATGTTCCTAAATGACAGACTGAAACATCGCTCAAACTGTCTCCCTTACAGACCTTCCTTGTTCCAGAAACTTGGCCTGAGTCAGGAGGAAACCCCATAACTTGTCCCTTTGAAGTTGAATTGCATCACTGTGGGTAAGTTGTGGGGCAAAATTGATTAACGGTGTAATTGCATGAAAATCAGAAATGCTACAACAGGGCTGAATCTGCTCTGTGATAGAAAATTACTTCCCTAGGGGCAAAACTTCTGCAATCAGGATCATGTTTTAATTACTAGCAATTTGTTTTGGGTTGTATGCAGAACAGGAAAATAATATAACTGCATTGGAACTATCTACATATATGGTGAATTTATTCCTGTATCTCGTGCTCTTCAGTTTTTCTGTACGATGTGCAGGTGGGTTTATGACACTACAAATTTCTTAATATGTACTTGCATGTGCCCCTGTTGAATTTCAGATTCTAAAAGCTGACAGTGCTGACTTTAGATTATTGTCATTTGTACATTTTGCAACGAGTTTAGGAGAAAGGCTGCGGATTGTTTATAATCTTGAAAGTACAGATTCCAGTTAACAACCTTACCCTCGGAGAGCAGACAGCTGTGTTTGTCACAAATTAGCAGATGCTGATGGTGTTTCAACTCTTGTTGTGTTCACAAGTGTCTGAATTCAAAGGGCAAAATAGGATCTGCCTTTTGTAGGAAATCACAGCCACAAAAGCAGACAAGACATGCTGCTTCAAGGGTTAGAGTCATTTTCTACCTTTCTCTGTGCTGTCTGGATTTTGGCATCGCTATGATACATCACCTCTGTAACGAACTACTTCGCATACGCTGGTTATACTCAATTCAAAACTCTTGAGAGGTTGTTGCAGAAAAATATTTAACCTCTGCTACTTATTTTTCATGAGATTTAAGGTATTGTGAAATTTAAGAAGCTCAAGAGATTTTCACTGCTTGGCTTGTGAAATTCATTTCCAGCTCAGCAGATTGTGGTTTCAGAATTTTGTGCATCTGGGTTTGCCATGGGTTGAGAGGGAAGATGTCTGATGAGTCTGCCTCCAGACAGAGCAGAGCCATCTGCCTGCTCCTGCAGTGAGGTCTGGTGCCTGGGACTGCAACCTGCCTGCCCACACCTGCCATGAGGCTTCTGTCCCGGCAGGCAAAGGCTGCACTGTCATAGTTGACCCTGACAGCAGTGGCCTCAGGAAACACTGAGTGTAAAGAGATATGCAAAGAGGGTAAAGGGATAAGCAAAGCTGTGCCTTGTGTGCACTGCCTGAACCTGGGGAGCAAAGAGGACATTTTCACAGGCTGGCAACGTGAGCGGTTGCAGCAATAAGTGTGTGCAAGGACTGTTGAGCAGCCCTCTACCGTGCTGCAGCAGTGGAATTCTTGTCCAAGCATTGGTGGGGGGTGTCTTCTTCTTACCATAATCTGTGGCAGCCTGGCAGTTTTCCCGGGGGGAGCCAGTTGATGAAAACACAACTCTAAGCCAGAACTTTCAGCATTCACATCACAGAAGGCAGTTTATAGAGGACGTGGTGTGTGCATTTTCCCTTTGTAGACCACTGTACAGCAAGCAAGTCATCCCATCTTCCCACCACACTCACACAGCGTCACAGAGCCTCACTTATTCTTATGGCATTGTCAGTGTGGTTTCAAAAGAAAAATCCCCGAGTTCTCTGAAATGCTCAACTGTTGGGTACCAGAGCCCCAAACATCTTGCCTGCAGTAGGCATTAGGAAAACAGAGCAGCGCTGATTCGAGTGCCAAGTGGTTTTTTGGAAGGCTGACTCCCCTGAGAATAAAGGTTTTTGGTATCCAGCCAAGAGGGCAGGCAGGAACAGGCCTAGGCAAGACATTGGAATTTTGCAGGAGCCTGAAATATTGCATGCTTGTTTATATCAGCTGCTGAATTTTGTATTAGAAGGTGAACTACCCAAAAGTTAAGCAAATGGCTCAGAGGTTGATGAAATCTGAATCATTTTATTAGTTATACTTAGAGCTGCATAAAGCTCTAAAGGGATTTTCCATCTCAGCTGCTCTATTGTTTAAGAGTAACTGATCATCTCTATTAAAAACAGGAAAAAGGAAATTTCCTCTTTTTCCTATGGTACACTTCTCAGAATGTTTAGCTTTCTTTCCACTCAGAAATCCCTTGTTCTTGTGACATAGTAGTCAGTTGATATTTCCTTCCCTGTCTCCCTGTCCTGATCTGACTGCTTAAAAGCATCTCATCCAGAGCACTTCCTAACTTCAGTTTCCTACTCCAGTATTATCCTGCTTAAGAACGAGACTTCCATCTGCTTTGGGTGCTTGTATAAGCTGCACAAGCAAATACACACTACGTGGTTCTTTGTACATCTTTTCTTCCCTTCAATTGTTATATTAATCAATATCTAAGTAAGCAGAATTTTTGAATGCTCAGAGATGCAATCCTTTTACAGTTCTGCTGTGAGTAAAGCAATTTACTTATCTGCTTGTTTTGCTTTGCTAAATGCATTGGCTTTAGATGAGCTTTTTGGCATAGGAATTCCTGAAAAGACCATATCTAAGTGAGGAAATGGCAAAAGAGAAAGAAAGTGGTTATGTAGATGGATTATATATTATTCATTTCTCCTTCAATATAAATTTAAGAGCGATTTACAAGAGAACAGATCTCTGTGGCTTTATTTCAGCGTTGCAAAGCAATGCTATAGCTAGCATGGCTGTTCTCTTTAAGATTCCTCTTCCTCTGAAAAAAACCTGGGTACTGTGAATTTGTCTTAGCAGCGCTGTTGATGCCATCCCTGGCCTCACAGATACTGGGTAGGAATATTTCCCAGCAGCTTTCATCTGTGCTGCAATTTGGCATTGAACCAGCACAACCACTTTCATTTTCCTGTGGTAGTTTCAGTCAGCAGTACATAGCCATGCCTTCTGATTTGGAGGCCAAAGGAAAGTCCCAAAGCTGTTCCTATTCATCCTCTGGGGCACCAGTTGGACCACAAAAAACTTGTCTGGTACATCTGAGAATTGTGAATCACTGGATGCAGTGATTTTTCTGCTTGTTGGAAAAGATCCAGTTGCCTTCAAAGGTAAGCTAGTATCTGCATTTCTGGTATGGCTGTGGTGGGCAATGCAGCAAGACTGCCCAGTTTTCTGCAGGGACATTCCTCTTGTGCACACGTGTGCTCCTGGCACAACAGCTCCCACCACCATTCACCAGCAGACCAGGATCCTTGCCTTCAGGGAGGCAGAAAGATGTTTGTGTGTGGATCTCAGTGGAGCAGGAGTGGGGCTTTATTTCCTTGACAAGACTGGAAAGTGTTCATTCTGTCTCCTTCCCCTTCACACACATATTTTCTTTTCTTTGTAGAGCAAGTCATTTGTCTTTATCTCACCATTCACCTTCCTATTTGATTGCAGTTAATGGAATTGTCACCTTTATGTACTCATGTGCCATTTCTCAACCTGTCTGGACTTTGGCCCCCAAAGGTTACCACTGCTAGTGAAGTAATATGATTAAGTGAGTCTTTTTGGACAGATTTATGCAAGATTTTTTCTCCAGCAAGTGTCACATCTAGTCTAGTTCTGTAAAAGAGAATATTTCAAAGATGCCAACTGTCATCTGAAAACACTAAATTGTTCCTCAATGCTGGTTGAGAGGACTGCAGGCCGTATCAGAGCAAGGCTGATTTACGCTACCTGAAGTAGCTCTGTGGCTTAAAATATGGGCTTTGGGTGATCATGAGAAAGAAAAGAACATTCCTGTCTCTCAGAAAGCACATTTAGCAGGGAATTTTCATTAGTTACTCTCAAATGAAAATGTAACAGGATGCTTTTTAAGTGAATCTGGCCAAAATTTTCATCAGTGACATCGACAGTGGGATCAAGTCATCCTCAGCAAGTTTGCTGATAACACCGTGCTGTGCAATGTGCCCCTTTATGATCAGGGCAGTGAAGCGCTGGCACAGGGCTCCCAGAGGGGGTGGTGCCCCGTTGTCCCTGGAGACACCCAGGATCAAGGACAGGGCTCTGAGTACCTGGTGCAGCTGTGGGTGTCCCTGCTCATCGCTGGGGAGGGGGACCAGATGGCCTTTAAGGGTCCCTTCCAACTTAAATGAAATATATATCTATTTTCCTCTTATTTTTGCTATGACTTGGAGGAAAAAGACCTGGAAAAAATGAGATACCAGTGTGATACAGGTATAAAAAAATGTTGATCTCTGTGCGTAACTAAGGGTGCTCAGGGAATTGTTATTACCACTGCATGAGTCAATGGCAAGACACCACTGTCAACATTATCCATGGTGGTGTGTAATGCTCACTTGGGTACAGAAAAAAAATGAATCCTGATGGAAATAAGTGCAGTGAAAGCTTATTAGATAGTGCAAACTTTGCTGTCATGAAAGAAATTGTAAATGGTTAATATCTAACTTTGCAAAACAAAGGCCAAAAGAGGGTTCGAACTGTGTGTACAAATGCACTGTGGGAGGAGAACAAGTGCTATTTATATTAAAAGAAAGTGTCAGCCAGCCATGAGTGTATGGAGGACAGAAATCACAACTTTTATTTTCAGTGAAATAGGATTCCGGCACAGAACAGTAAAGAAGAGAGATAGCTGGGGGGGGGGGGGGGTGAAGAGCAAGAACTATAAACTGAAGCACAGTGTGTTGGTGGAAGAGTTTATAGAATTTGACTGTCCAGGATATTAGAAGATTTGGGTTCATTTCACTTGGGTTTCATTTGGGTTTCATTTAACTGCTTCTCAGTTGAGCAAAACGTGGGTAAATCACAGTCACAGCACTTTGTTTTGGATCACTGAGCTAACGTGAAACAGCTTGTGTCCATGCTCTTTATACTTTCTCCCCGTGGCCCATTTCCCTGCTCAGACCAGTCCCTTCTGCTGCAGACGTTTTCCATGGGCCGGGTCCTGCATGCCAGGACTGGTCTGACTCAGATCATGATGTGCACAGCTCAGGAGAGACATTTGCATCCCACTACAGGAGGTGCAGACCTCCCGGGGCGTGAAGTAGAGCATGAGAGCACAAACTCCCACGGCGCAATGAGCTGACTTGGAATTACTGCCAGCAGAGTGGTATTTGTTTTTTAAATCTATCAATTCAAAGCAAAACATTTGGACTAACTCAGGAAAACAATGAATATTTCAGTGTGGGTTTCATGTCCTTTCCTGCCCTGTTAAGATGCAAGGTATTCCCAATGGAAAGTCGATTTGCACAAAGATACCAGTTTTGTAAAGTGGTGTTTTCTGTCAGAAAGTTATTCCAACGGAAAATTACCAACTGGTGCTAATAAAAAGTGACTAGCAAAGGTTTCAAAATGATTCAGTGGCCAAGTTGGAATGCGAACCCACAGCCCCTGACCACTAACCCTGTGCTCCGACCACAAGACAACACTCATCTTTCCCTGAGCAAGGTTGTTCTTGCACTATTTCTGCCTGGGCCAAAGTGGGAAAATTTTGGAAATGTTGCAAGAGAGCTTTTTGTTAGAAGATTTCCTGATGTGGAAGATGAGGAGGGTAAGAGGAGAAATCCATGGTGGCTCGCTGGGGGCCTTTCAGACAGGCTGGGACATGGGAGTATGGAGGTGAGGAATGTGGCTTCCAAACCCACATAGGCTGCGGATGCTCCCTCTCTAGAGATGTTCAAGGCCAGGTTGGATGGGGCTCTGAGCAGCCTGGTCTAATACTGAGGTTGGTGGCTCTGCATGCAGCAGGGGAGTTGGAACTTGGTGATCCTTGGAATCCCTTCCAACCCGGGCCATTCTGTGATTCACGTGGAGGAGCGTGGCTGCACATGGAGGATCGTGCTGGCCCATTTTCCTTCTCAGTGGGATGGCAGAAAGCTCCCAGCTGGCAGGCCTGCTTTATCTATTTAAGAAGCAACGAGTGCAGATCGGAGGTGCTCATTTCGGACCCATCATTCCGTGGTTGCCTCCCCAGCTGCCTGCTGCTTACAGCCAAGCGCTTCAGCACCCCTGTATTCCTGCAGTGCTGTGAGGGCAGCCAGCCTACAGCTGAGACAGCGTCATCCCCTTTAATAAACATTAAGACCCGAAGCCCTCTCCGTTTCATTCACTTTTAAATGGAAGACAACTACTATTCCCTTTCCGAGGCAGCCACACAGCTGAACTCCTGACCGGGCACGGTGCTTTTAAAAACAATCAGGGTCCCCAAATGCGAACCAGCTGCCGGCCTTCAAAGCCGACCTGGGGAGGCCCGGCTGCGCCTGCGCTGCCGTCCGCCTCGACTCGGGCGGGGGAGCGCGACGGCGGCGGCGGCGGCTTTCCCGGCAGCGGCCCGCGAGCAGGAAATCGCCCTGTCAGGAAAAGCGCGGTTTGTGTGAGCAGCTCAGATAGTGTTTCAGTTTGGACAAGTAAGTGACCGCCGCAAGCCGGCGTGCTCCCTTAGGCAGGCAGCCCGGGCGGGGCCGCTCCTCAGGCGGGCGCGTTCGCGTGACCCCGCGCGCGCCGCCGGCGACCGTTGCGACCGTTAACGGCGTTGGCGCGGAGCGGCGCTGCTGTTGGCCCCGGCCTGGCGCGGGAACGCTCACAGAGCGCCTGCCCTGTTCACGAGGCGCTGCTTGTTGACAAATGTCGCATTTTCTGCTTTCTAAAATAAAAATGTACTACTTTATTATTCTGACTTTAAGCCCAGACACTCGTGTGCAGCGCGCCCTGCGCCGTTCCCCCCGGCAGCGCCTGAGGGTGCGTTGTGCCCTATGGGCGCCTCCTCCTATTGGCGCCGTGCTGGAGCTCCGGCTTCCCCGCTGCTTTTCCCCCATTTACCCACTCGTTTCCCAACGGCAGCGCTCGCGTGACCCGAATAGGCAGGTGGGATGCGTCCGCCTCGTGTGCCTGCTTCATCCGCTGTGTCCTGGGAGATTTTGGAGCGCACTTAAGAAACAAGCATCAGGGAAGGAGGGCAGGGGGCTCTCGTAGCTCTGCGTCTCCTGAAAAGTAGCAGATGGAGACATTACTGCAAAAGCGATTTCCTTGTTTTTCACCCTCGTGTTTTTCCCTCCATCCCAGAGAGCCGATTGCTTAGTTTATTGAAATCATCTTTCCTAAAAGTGCTGATATTTAATACTAAAACATACCGTGCTTTTGAAGTTTCTCAAATGCTAATGGTTCTCTTTTCTACGTGTGTCGGGATAGGGCAAAAAAGGCTTTGTGGTTTTTTTCCCCTCTTTTCTTTATAACTTCTTTTTCTTTCTGGGAGGGAGAGGTGCCTGGGACAGGAGGATGAAAGGAGAAAGCAGAGGGAATTGGATTCTTGTAGGTACAGCTGTTCCCAGCTGTAAGAATCAGGGCAGAAATAAATGTGTAGTGTCAGGAGAGACTAAATAAACTAGTGATATTCTTGTGGACTCGTAGCCACTTCTGCTACACTGCTGTGCGTTTGTTACAGTGCTATTTGTAACTTATCTTTTGAAAATACCGGTTCTTTTCAATAAATCATCCACTTCCCCAGAAAAGATGCTCACACTGTTTGTTTCATGAATTTCCTTAGTAAGTCTGCCTTCTCTCTTCCCATAGGCTTTATTTAAGCCTTCTTTTGTTTCTGTTAAAGGTTGGCCTGCTGTCTGAGAACTTGTGGGTTTACAGGAGAGGATCAGAATAGCTGCCCTGTGTGTTCCTGCTTTGTGTCTTGGGTTTTAGTGATGATTCAAGTTGCAGTTTTTCCCTTCTACGTGCCACTGGAATATTGAAGTGCCTGGCCTGCAAAGTCAAAGCAAATCAAAGCAGTGGTGTGGTCTTTGTAGAAATGAGTTTCTGAGCTTTGTTTCTGAAGGGAAGTCTCTGGTCAGCGTTGTCTGGCTCTTGTAATACCTTCAGGTTGGTGTCTTGGGCTGCCTACTGTTTTCCCCTCTATATTTCCACGTGTGAAGTGGAAAGTACTCAGACTGTACATAAAATGATGTTGGAAAATCTGTGACCTTCAGCTGTTTGATGCAAGCAAGTTTAGAAGCTGATGGCTTTAGAGATGCTTTCAAAAGTCACTGAAGGAAGCACATGGAAAAGCAGTGGCCTGATACCCATTTGGGTTTGTCCTTGTAGAAGTTTGAAATTACCAGTCTGATAGGATCATTAACAAGGCAGATTTTGCATGTATTAGAACAAATACCCTTCATAACCTCCCCACCCCCAGTAAGAGCTGTGTATGTAGGGAGAAGGGAGGAAGAAGATTACTCACTGCATTCAGATGAACAGATGTTATTCTTAACAAAAGAAGTGGATGTAGACATGTTATACTTGTATGCTGTATCTAGATAGATATCTGATTTATAGGCATAATGTATTTCTTTTAACCTGACCTAGCTCAGCCTCACTTGCTCGTGGGTGTTTGTGAGAGGAGCTTCAAGGTTGGTGTTTTCCATGTTGTAGACCAAATAAATGTGGAATTTTGAAGTGACAGATTACCTACAGCTACCATTCTTCCCGTGCTCTTACCATGGAAGAGTGAACAAATACTGTATGATAAACCCTGCGTTCAGCTACTAGACGTGTTTGCTTCTGGGCTGAGCATTTTAATAGAAGTGGTTTATGGCATGTCTTTAAAAATTGATTTCACTATTGCGTCTACCTACTGGCCTAAGTGTTCCAGGATCTGCCAGGAGTAATTATAGACGGTTGGTTCAGATGTTGCTTAAATGTGTAAGCCTTGATGGGAAACACAGTGGATTTCAGCCAAAATGCTAATTTTGATGTTTTGTCATTTTGTAAAGCTACGGACTCAGAACAAATTATTTTTATACTGATCTACTGATACATAATTGCACAGCTAGGGCCAAGCTTGTTCTTGATGGAGCACTGAACGCTACCAGTATGAAAAGTTACAGTATCAGCACTAACCTACTAATTTGATAGCTACAGTAGCATAATGACTTCATTTACCCAGGTGAGCTTAGGTGCCTGCATTGAAGCTCGTGATATCAAGGCTTATTTGCTGCAGAATGCATTTTAAAGCTAGAGCATGTGTGGCTACAGGAGCTGTCCTTGCCTTTTGAACCATCTTTTACTTCAACTTGTATTTTACAACTTAGGCGATATTTTCTTCGTTTGTTTTAACATAGAATAAAAAAAACCTGCAACAACACAGAAGTCACAACACAGGAGCCTGGCACTTTTACAACCAGTGAACTGGTGCTGTTCTACCTGCCCAGTGTGGGTTAGGATAGAGTGGTGGACGTGAATAAGAAAGGTCGTCTTCCTTAGCATTACATTAATAAGTGGATGGATCCGACCACTTGGATATGTCAGTCATTTTGGAGCCTGTTTCCTCCTTTCAGCTAGTCTGAAGCTGTTACTGCTACAATCTCTACAATAGCCAGATTGTGCTTTTTTCCCCCTTCACAGTCAATGTAAGCAAGAACATCTTCTTCCAGAGCCTCTAGCATTCTGCATTGTCATTTGGGAGATGCCTGATTGCCAGATCATTAGAACAGCCTTCAGGGATGCATGCAGCTGCAGTGTGAAGGAGAGAGTGATCTACATACGTTGGTGTGCATGTGTTGTATGATTGTAGTTTTCAGGTTGTGGAGAAGAAAGGGTGCAGCTCTATACCCTCCTAATTCCTTCGGTTTTCCAGCGTGAGAATTGTGTCTTGGCATGAGCTGATGAACGTTTCCTCTGTTTGACAAATTGTAGGTTATGGCAAGCATTCAAATCCTGCAGCTTGAGAGTGCACCTGTGATGTTCACAAGTATCAGGAGTCTAATCATGAACTGCTAATTCGGGAGTTTTGCCACTTCAGTGGATGCAGGATCTGACCCTGCTTTGGAAGTGATGCCCTGTCCAGGCAGGGCTAAGATAGCCCCATGAGAGTTGGAGCTGCTGGATTTCCCTAATAGCTCATGCCTTTGCTCCTCATCTCTAATTTACGTGTTCTTGTGGTTCTTTGCTTGGCCTTCCTTTTTCCTGAGAGCTCCCGGCTGCAGCTGCTTCCTGCTGTTCCAGCAGTTAGACAAGCAGCAGAGCAGAGAGTTGAACTGACTGCTTTTGTAAGGCGTAGCTGCAAGCTGGGGAAGAAACGGAGCAGTCCTATCGCTGTCAAGTACCAAAATCTTGAAGTGGGAGAACTAGTCAGTGTTTGTTCTGCCTGCCTGTGGCTGGGGACTGGGAACTGGGAGCATCCTGCAGCATTGTCTCTGGTGCTTGCAATGGAGGGCCTCTCAGGGTGCACTGCAGCTATGGGAGCCCTGAGCGTCCTTCCAGAGAAGACCAAGGTGAGCAGCAGCCGTTAGTCTTCTGCAGGCTGGATTCCTCTGTGCAAACGCTCCTTGAGGGCCAATGCATAGGGAATTGCCCATAGTTTGAAGTCCTTGACCTTTAATAGACACCTCTGTGCTCCTGAGCACCACCTGGTGCAGCCACGTGCCTCTCTTGAACCAGAGTTCAGCATGCTATTGCTCTTATTTCATCAGTGGCCATATGGACTGTATCTTCTAGTGTGAGCTCAAGAGTGGGACTGCAAGGGCAGAATCACTTCTCTGTGATAGGGCAAATCTGGAGTAGAGCAGACTCTACAGAAAAACAGCGCTGTTGAGCATCTATGAGTTTGATATTTGCTGACACTGGTCATGTTGACATCTTCCTGCTGTTCTTTGGAGATCTCTAAGTAGGCATAGAAACTGAAAATAAATGAGTTCTGGATCTCATTTATTGGAATAATTTGCTTAGTCATTTTTGCTTTTCTACTGCGTGCTACTTTCTTGTTTCAAGTGACTTAGCTTGGAGTGGTCTGTTAAGTTACAGCAGGATGAACTGGGGCGTGATGTGCTTTTTGTCAGGGTACGTGAAGGTGGTTTGGCTTGAAAGGATTTAAAATACAAAAGATAGAATTAAAGGGCAGAAGGTAGTGATGAAGTAATGGTTTTGTCTTGGACATGGAGAGGGGAAAAAAAAAAAAAAGATATGGAGAGACATTACAGAAGATTAGTACATAGTGAATAATTTATAGAGTGGAAAAAAGCAGATACTAGAAAGTAGTAGAATATTTCCAGACCTGTGGTAGGATTTATTGAGATGATGTTACAGCGCTGGGGGCAGGGCAAGTAGGAAAGCTTTGGAGGAGCAATCTGAGTGTTATGGGATTGGGTGTTGGGGGCTGGTCCTGCTACCAAAGCGAGAGCATTCCACTATACTCAGCTGCTTCCCCTTGTTCTAGGATGTGAAAAGGCTCTGCAGAGTTTAGTAGGGATAGATGACGGAAAATATTTGGTTTACAGTGAAGAAGGCAGTGATTAACATACTAGTTCAGCATGCTTTTGTTTACTCCACTTTTGTTGTCCTCAAATTTTGAAATCTCAGAGATCTCCTTTGTGTGTGCCTGGTTTGAGGAAGAGAAAGGGAGGTGAGGTGTGCTGTTCTCCTTGTTTTTGTTTTGTTTGCTGTTGGAAAGTGGAAAAATAAGTGCTTGTTGATAGCTATAGCACAGTCCCTTGGGCAGTGAAGGGTATTATTCTATATTAATACTGGCCTTCAGCATTTCCATCTGCTCTCACTTTCCCACAGAAATGTACCTTTGTCTCTTCCCATCCACGCAGCAGTTAAAGATCCTGGAAAAGGAACATTCAAACAGTGGTTGCCACTCTTCTGCCACCAGCTCTGGTAGCTTACTGGAACCGTAGAAAGGCAACAGTATTGCATTTCGTATGTAATGTCAAAAATGCTTCTTTCATTTTATCTCCTTTCTACAACTGACAAACACCTTTTATTTAACATATTTAGATCTTTTCACACTAAGATTATGAAGCCTAATTTGAGCCTGTTAATCTTTTTCCCAGTAACCCACAGAAAAGCACAGCTGCACTACTAAAAACATACTGTTTACCCATGATCTCTGCATCCAGGCAGCCTGCAGCGTTCCAAAGATCAAAGTTTAAAGGAGACGTGCCAGTCCTTCACAATTCCTTTTATTTCATCTCATGAAACCACGTAAGCCACACTTGCAGCTGATAAATACTTCTACTGAGCTTCAGCCTGTGTGTGTTTGTGTGCAGCCCTCTGGTCCTGTAGCTTTAACAGAAAGGTACGTCCTGCAGGTTGATAACCATGAAATAAGGTAGGGTGAATGCAATTTAGTAGTTGTAATGAACAGTCATGTGGTTACTTAGCACTTATTGTTTGTATTAATTTAAAAAGACTGTTAAGGGTTTTCTCTCTTAAAAAAAAAAAACAACAACAAAACCATAAAAAACTAAACTAATATTGTTGCAAGTTACAGTTCCACCCCACTTTCTTTTTTCCTTGCCTATGTGGGAAAACTAGCACATTTGTGTAAAGATAAACTGGGAAGTCAGTGGTTTCCAGCATGTACATTTTGGTTAATATTTATAGAGACTAGTATTTAATGGGCCATATAAATATTTATCATATGCTGCAGCTCTTTGATCATAAACACTTGTTTGAAAAGGCGTTCTGTCCCTGCTGTGATTTGCAAAGAAAGAGACCATTGCTTTTTCAGTGTTAGGAGGGAGATTTGGCTTGTCCTGTGTTAGCAGTTTTAGTCATGGACTGTAACGTAGTAAAGCTGGGAATGTCTTTTTAAATTTGCTATTTTTTTCTCCTCTTTCTGTTTGCAAGCTCAGATAATAACTTGCACATATGAGGCCCCAGTCTGCAGCAGACCAACAAAACTGGATTGAAGTTCTGGGGGCCTTTTTTTCTTGGCCGCAGGAGTTTGCCTGCTATGTCCTACAGCTCACTACTCTGCTGCATTGCATCACATAGTTTGTTGTGTTTTTAGGAATATTGTGCTCAAGGAGTTGACCTGTGACTGTTCACCTGCAGGACTTTGTCTTCAGCTGTTTTTCTGGTTCTTTGTTTTTATTATATTGACTGCAGATACTGTAGGCAAAGGTTCCAATAGATGCAAAATGCAACATGGAGTTTTACTGCAAAACAAAATTTCATTTGCACATGGCAATAAATGTTGGTGTCCAGATTCCAAAACAGGACGTTTGTGCTGGAGACAGAAGAGCTGGAAAGAGCTTCTTCCAGCTCACAGGTCCATTTCTTCATTTGTCTTCAATTTGGAGTCTCCTCCTATACAGAAGGAATATTGAGAATAAGAACATTCATCTTCAAATTCTTAACAAAGTACTTTGGCTAAATATTTTCAGCCAGCCTTATTACTGAGTTCAGAGGTCCTCAAGAAGCACCTCTAGGCAGACTCCCTTGTTGGTGACACTTACGAGCTGGAGATGACAGTGCTTCTTGTGGAATGTGAGTGGCATTCCAGAAAAGCCCTTGGCATCCACTGATGTTTTTGCAAGCAGATCAGATCCTTTTTTAGAGAAGCCATACTTTGAACAGCACTGGCTGCTTGCTGCACTTGAGAAAAGATCAACCTTTAGCCTTTTTCTGCAAGATAGCAAAATATTTCTTTGTAATGCTAGGTGATTTTTTTGCTTAGAGAAATACAATTTTTAATAGGTCTGTTGTATTCACTGTTCAGGTCTGTCACACTTGGTTTCTTGCTCATGTCCATCAATTTACAGAAATAAAATAAGGGATATTTGTAAACTGATAGATGCTGCTTGAGCATGCAGACAAGCTTGGTGTTCTGCACGGTCACTCACATGTGTGCATCCTGGTTGCTTAGTAAGGAAAAAAGAGTAAATATACATGGGCTGATTGGATTCCAGATCTCAAATGTTTGTGGGAAGAATTCAATGCAAAGCTGTAATTATAAGTGCTGAGTAGGAGATACTATGAGCTTAATTCTCTAACATCTGGTAAATTTGTTCTCTAACCAGCAGAATACATTAATAAAATCAGTGCTGCCATACAGGGAGGGGAAGTAGTTGGGAGTAAAGCTGCGTGTGAGAAGGCAGGATACAAAGTGAAGTACTCCTTTTGCTGTTTGTGAAAAGCAAGAAAGATTTGCCTATGTTTAAAAAAATAAAATCCGCTTTGCAACTTGTGGCTTACTCTCTTCTTATGAGTCAGCAGCCAAAGGCAGTGCCAAACTAGGGGAGAACTGGGAAATGCATGAGACAGCAGCAGGGATAGTTTCATGCAATTTCCTCCTTACTGTAAACCTTCTAGCAGGTAGGTAGCAGCACCTGCAGCCAGGCTTTTTCAGCTCTAAAAAGTGATCATCATCTGTTGATAAGAATGTTTTAAAACTCCTTTTACAGCCGAGGGCTGGGAGGAAGATGCAGAGTGCTGTGAGTATCCCAGCTGACAGATGCAGTATTAATCACCGATCGCAGGAGAATTGTCCTCTTTTTGTCGGAGGCATTAGCTTTTGTCAGCCAGACCAGGTCATAGAGCCAGGGCCAAGCAAATAAAGTGAGCTTTCTTGCCAATATCCCTAGGTGTTAGCCTCATGGCACACCATTATTTTTAGCTGATTGCTCATCTCTTGAGCAGATGACCCTGCTTAGCAAGATTAGTGTGTATTGCACCTAATTTACCACGCAGAATCAGGATGCTGAAGGAGAGTGGCTAGGGTTTCTATCAATACCGCAGTGTACCCTCTGGCTTTGGTATCTATATTTTCTAAATCTATTTTTTTGTGGGTTTTTCTTTTTTTTTAAAGCTGATGATGTGTACAACTTGCCCTAGTAACCCTTCCTTTTGCATGCAGAGTGCTGTGTGATAGCTGCTTTAGGGTACAAACATTGGAGTGTTTTCCTTTTCTCCAAGCACCAGCTCAGTTCTGTATGCTTCTGAGTTTTGGTAGGAGATTGATGCAAGCACTGATGTGATGCTTGTGTGACCTATCGAATGCTTTGTATCAGCTCTTAATTAACATTTCCCAGATTGATTAAATGTTAATGTTAACTATTAATTAAGGACAAGCTTAGAAATTAAGTGCAGTGCATTTATCACTATATAAAAATGTCATTTATTTAAATGTGATACAGTGAAGTAAGCAATTCATTGTGAATAATTAAATCAATCGATTTAGGCTCACTTTGTTCTTTTAGGTTGCCAGTAAGCAGGCACACATTTCCTGGGGTGTTCTCATAACTTAATGAAGTAATTTCAGCAAATTATTTTCTAAGTCTTTAAAATCATGTGAATTCCTAGTGGATAGCTCTTAGAAACCTGAGCAGTTTATTTTTCAGTTGTTTTTTTTTCTTTCCTTTGCAAGGCTCAAAGTTGGTTAAGATGTGCCGGATTGTCACTTAGCTATTTGAATTCTCAGCATCACACCACTTTCTGAGGGGAGGACTGCAGAATTCAGCCGGACTCACTGTCTGGTCCAGCAGTGATTTGCCACTCCTTGGCTTGTTGGCTACATGGGAGGCATTGGCTCCTGCCTCCTCATCTTGCTTCAGTTCAGAGCTCAGTGAAGTCAGGCACACAACCCCTTTCACTGCTTCAGGAGCCTAATTTGTTTGCATTGATGCACTGACATGGCCGAGGTGTTACTTCCTGTCTTTTTCACAAGTGAATCCGATTTACTGCTTGTTAGCAGCTTTCCCATCTGCCAGAATTCAGGAAAACCCAGGAGCATCTGGGTTGAACATGTAAGGTATCAGCTCCCAGTTACTGCTGAGTTTGCATCCAGACCTTTTCATTTGCTCCCTGTCTCCTTCCTTTTTTCCTTTATACAGGTATGATAGTGTATGACTACTGCTCAGTTCCTTGTGTGCATGCATGAGCTTTATCAGAGCATGTATGCTCTTACGTGCAAATTCACATTTTGCTTTTCAGGAACTTCTGTGCCATGCAACTTAGATGCAATCAGAATCAGAGAACCTTAGGAGTTGAAAGGGACCTCTGGAGATCATTCAGTCCAACCCCCTTAGGTTCCCTAGAGCCAGTTACAAACATTGGAGATAAAAACAGAAAAACTCGTCCAAGGCCTGAAAACTCAAATTAATTGAAAAATGCTGTGTGAAGACTTGCTGCAAAGAAGTTACCAAACAAGCACTTACACAGCATCTCGTTTCCTGTGCAGCATAACTTTGCTTGTCATTTTGTTTTTTTTTTAAGCTCAATTTGTTTACTTGTTTACTTTATTTTTCCTCACAGGCTGTATTGAAAATGCACAGTGAGAGGCAGACTTCAGTGAAATACTATGTTGGAATTGATGTTGGATCAGCAAGTGTTCGTGCTGCGCTGGTAGATGAGTTTGGGACAGTAATGATGCACGCAGAACAACCAATACAGATCTGGGAACCTCAACCAGACCACTATGAACAATCCTCTGCTGACATATGGGCTGCTTGTTGTGCAGTCACCAAGGTACCTGAAGGAAAAGAAATGAAGGAGATGAGTTTCAAGCAGCGCTTCAAAGTTTGGAAGTTGGAAGTCTTTCAGTCACTGGCCTTTAATATTCAGTTCTGCCATGTTTCTCTACCTTGAACCACCTGCATACATTCAAGGCATCTTTAGGATACGTAGCTTCACAGTGCCTGTTATCCATGTGAGGAGCAGAAGGCCAGAGTGATATAATGGAAAAGAGGAGGAAAGCCTTTCCTTTTTATGTTAGATCTAAAGGACTTTTCCACTGCCTTTGGGATTCGCATCAGGGATTTTTGTTCCACTGCTACATGTTTTAGCCACAGTTTCTCTGAGGAGTTGAGATTGCTCAGAACTGATAATGCATCCCTTTAGAGGTGTGTGTGGTGTTGCACTGCAGACAAAAAGGAGCAGTTATTATAGAAATTCAGTCTGTTTTATGGATGGTGCCTCGTATGTCTATCACCTGTGATCCCCATTAAGACATCTGTCTGGTGTTATAAAACTGAAAGAAATTTTATGTATTTGTAGATAGTATCAAGCTTAAAAATAGACTGAAATAAACCTAATTATAAGGGATCCAAGGATCCACCTGTACATGCTGGTGGTAAATGACTGACCTTGCTTGGCAGACTACATGCAGACTATTTCATCCTCTGTAATAAAGCCACAGCCTGCTCCACGATCTAAGGTTATTTTTTTAAATATTCATGACATGCTTTGTAATTTGCAGATGGGCAGTTTGCTCTTTCTTTTGCTATTGGTCAGCCTTTTCAAACATCAGTGAGCTTGGCTCTGCAGAAATCTTGTGCGATGAAGGAGACAAGTGGTGAGGGGAGGGGAAGGAGAAGAGTAGTGTGACAGGAATGACAGGGAAAGCAGCCTGATATTACAGACAGAGCAAGTTATTTGGCTTTTCTTTGTGAATTGCTTTTTTCTTGATCTTTAAATACAATCTCATATTTAAGCGATTAAAATATGGTCTCTGGAACCTTGGCTTTACAAAGCCAATAAGACACTGGCACTGTTGCAAGTCTAAAGTCTTTCATTATAGTACTAATTAAGATAATGATATTTTTATTGTTGCTGAGAAGTGGCAATTTATTATTGCGTTACATTTTAGATGCCTTGCAACTTTACACAGCACTTGATCCATGTGGGTGTTATATATTTTTCTCCAGTGCTGCTTGAAGCCATGAAGTTCAGATCTTTTGGGGGTGATGAGTTTTTCAGATTATTTTCTGAAAGTAAGCTTTCCAAACTCTTGGTAGCAGAGTTTCTGAAAAGGTTTGCATTACAGTTGTATTAGCACTGCTTTAGGTTTTGACCAACTTGACAGCAATTTATTTTTGGGACCCTTTATTTTGTAACAAAAACGATGGCACAGTATTACCAGAGCAGTTTCATAAGATACTTCACTCGTTTGCCACCTGCAAACTGAATGAAGTGATGGAAATCCATAACCCTAATCCTGTCTCCAGGTTCATATGCAGCAGAACTTTTAGAAAAGAAATAACAGTGCTAGAAAGATTCAAAGCCTGTTAAAGATCTTTTCATATATGTTTGAATACAGTTCTGAAAACCAAATTTTGACTGTTTGCTACATTTTTATTAGCATTCAGATTGAGATATTAAGGAATACTGGATCTCTAGATTTTTGTAGTTTGAGTTTGGATTTCTAACTTGTTTTCTGTGCTCATTAGTTCACATGGTAAGCCATATACATGATTTCTTTGTATTTGTGTATGCTTTATATATTTGCAGAAAGTCATCTGTGATGTTGATGCCAGCCAGATTCGAGGCATTGGATTTGATGCTACGTGCTCCCTTGTTGTCGTGGATAAACAGTTCCAACCTTTGGCAGTCAACTCACAAGGTAGGACAAAAGGGAGATGAATTGCTTTCTGTTTGGCATCCTAACACCAAACTCCTTCATAGTGGATCAGAGGGGCTGCCTCTTCGAGGTCTCTGCTCATTTTCAATTTTTAGATGTTTCATCCTCATTCAGACTTTACTAATCATGGCTTTTCTTGTCTGTGTGAATACCTGCCCACACTGGCTAAAGGAATGCTAGAAATGTAGTATTAGTGTAGCCTGACTGCCTCTTCTGTCATAGAGTTGCAAGCAGGAGGTTGAGCTTGCATATTTTTATTACATTGGTGTTCTGTCTTTGCCTAGGACAGTGCTAAGCCTCTGAAATAGTCTGGTACCTTTTTCTAAAAAGAAAATTAAGTTGTTATTAATTTTTAAGTCAATACTTCAGAAGCCTTCTTTTCCCCTCACACAATCCCATTTATGACTGGGAGGCAGCTAATTCAGTAGTTACATAGCCATAATCACAGTTCTGTTGTTTTACCCTTTCTATTCTCATATTTATTTGTCATCTCCTGTCCTTATTAAAAAAAAAAAAAAAAAAAAAGCAGCTTTGTCCCCAAAATGTCCTTTGCTAAATTTAGGAAAGATTATTTTTCAGTTTGAGAGTCTTTGATCTGTTCAGTATCTGATGATGTCTGGGGCTATTTTGGTCTACTGAGTCAAATTCAGTTCTCACTTTTTGCTGTCCGATATCCTCAAGAACTTGGGCTTTAAACAATGCTATCAAATATAAGAGAAGAACAGACAGAATCTGTCACACTGGGCATGCACTAAGCTCATTGCAGGCAGTTTGGGAGGGCTAAATTGTTTGAGTCCGTATTTAGTGTAGCATTGCTCCTCATAGACCTGACTTGTCTTGGAGTATGTTTTCAAGATTGAAATGCATGAGTGGCTCTTTTGTGGAGTTGAGTATGCACTGTACTCTGCAAGAGAGTGATGTGAAGTGTCACTTGGATTGTTCCTTCACCTGTTTAGTAGGACTTTTGTAGGTTAATTTAACTCAGATGTTTTTTGCTTTTTGTTCTGATGTGTTACACAGACTTGCTGAATGCTTTTGCCTTCCACACCCAAAATAAGCATAGTTTGGTCAACTACAGCCATGCAAGTATTTTTGGAAGAATTTAGGATAGTTTTCTCTATAGAATAGGAAAAAGAATCCCTTATTACTCTTTAATTAATTGACTGGCCAAGTTCATTTCAATTTATAACTTATTTGCTCAGATTTTGTCATATTTTGATGAGTGGGAATTTAAAATGTTTTTTTGTGTTTTAAAATAAATGTGTACCATGTCCAGTAGTTTGGGTTATTTGAATGAAACATACTTTACAAAAGCATAGCTTGTCACAGTTGTTGGACTCTCACAAGCCTGACTAGTTTCAGTCTCAGGGCATTCTCAGCCCTCAGCATGCCTTAAAAGTTGGCTAGAATTTTATCTCTAGCTACCTACTGTGAATTATTAGCACATTTATGTACTAGGGTTTTCCATGTAGAGGTGTAAGCGTGAAGCAGCTTACAGCCTAGTAACGTAGAGTATTGTGGTGGAGTTATACAGGACCTAAACCAATCTCTGTTTTATTTTATTGTCTTTTAAAGGGCAAAACAACAGGAATGTTATTATGTGGATGGACCATCGTGCAGTCAGTCAAGTAGACCGCATCAATGCAACGCAGCACCGGATTTTGAGCTACGTTGGGGGAGTGATGTCTGTGGAAATGCAGCCTCCTAAGTTGTTGTGGATAAAGGAAGTGAGTGCCTCTAAGATTGCAGTGTTTTTAGTAATGATTAATATCATTTTATTTGTAAATGCCTGAGAATGATATTTCAGAAACAAAGTTCTTCGACCTTAGCGCTGAGCTCAGAGGTGTGCAAGGTAAGGCCAGCCTTAAGATGCGATGAAGATGTTTTGAGATTTTTTTTTTACCTCTTGATTATTTAGAGATTAATTTTAGTGAGGTTCAGTTTTTCTCAGATGAAAACTTTTAATATGCTTTTCTTATGTAATTTTAAGACCAGATGTATTGAGTAGTTTCAGTGCAGGTGATGAATGTGTCCTGGAAGTATCCTAGTATTTAGTTATGGAGCTGTACACATACTTAAAGTATTGTAGCTGAACATGCTTAAAAAGGGCTTAGGTTCCACTTCTGGGTTGGTTTTTGTATCAGTGTGAAAGCAGCAGTGTCTCAGCACTGGGCATCCTTGCTGGATGTATTACTGCCTTTGAGACATTGCATCCAACAGTGAGGGAATGTGTGATGCCTTTGGCTGCTCACAGGGCAATCTAGTTTGAGCTTCATCAGCTTTCCAAGAAGGAGCTGAGGAATTTAGTTGCATGTCATCTCTAGGAAGTAGATCATCTGTAGAAGGAAGATGCTCTGTTCAAAATGCGAAACTCTGCTTCTTTCTTGTGTTTTTAACAACTGTCAGAGAAAAGGAAAAACACTCACCACTTCAACTTTTCAAAACCTCCTCTAGTCTGGCTTTTACGTTTGGTGTTGATGCTTGGCCAAATGTAGATTACTTTCTGCCAGATTCAGTGCAGTGCCTTGGGTTGGAAGGGACCTCAAAGATCATTGAGCACCAACCCCATGCTGCAGTCAGGATTGCCACCCGCTGGATGAATCAAAGGAGTTGGCTGCCCACGGCCCCATGCAGCCTGGCCTTGAACACCTCCAGGGATGGAGAATCTGCAACTTCAACCCAACACCTCAACAACCTCTCAGTGAAAAGCTTCTTCCTGACACTTACCCTAAATGTCCCCTGTCATTACCTGACCTTGTGTTTCTGGAAAGAAATTTCTAAGAATTTTCATCTAAACAATTTTAGGTATTCCTAAAGAATATCACTTATCAAATTTACTGTGAACTTCTGGAAGTAATGAAGAGAAAGGAGAAGGGGGAGGTGACCTAACTGTGCTTTCCACTTCTGTCATCTTTTCTTACTAGAATTTATACTGAAGATGACTTCACCGTGATGAGTGAGCTGAATTAATTACACAAGGAGTAGATACTGGTCTTTATTTCTTGTAATTTTCCTGTTATAAATGACTTGTATTTATTTGTGGAAGGATGTTGCAGTTATTCATCCAAATTGTAAGTTATTCTCCTCAGCTTCTTCTAGATTTTCTTTTTCATGTAGTATTTTATCTGTGTGTTTCTTTTGATCGCTTTACATTTTCACTGCGCAGAGATTAGGAAGAACTAGAAAGTAGAGGCTTCAGAGCATATTCTATACATTTAATTATTTCACTCTATCACATTTTGATTTCAAATTAAGAAACCAGACTGTGGAAGACCTAACAAGTTTCTTTGCAATCTTTTGTTTGAATTGTATTAGCTTACATTCAGTTTGAGCACTGATGAATCACTTTATGCCCTGGCATCCAGTGGCTGGTCTGCATGAAATTAATTGGAGGGTCCTGATGTCTGTGACTGAAGATAGGTGTCATATGGCAAAGTCAGCACTGCCTGTGAAGTTTGCTTGTAGGTCATTTTGCAGTAAATGATCAACTGAATGCAGCTGCTGGATAAGCTTCTGGGGCTTTCTTGTCAACATTAGTGGCTCGCTTAGGAGCAGCACTTTGTTTCTTTGCTCCTTGTGTGCTGAGAGGATCCATTTAAATGTTAGATCTGCAGTATATGTAAACCAAAATGAATATCTTTCTTTTAAATCTACTTTCTGTAGGTACAGTCACTTGAATTTGGAATGTTGTCAGCTGAATTAAGAGTGTGGAATGTTGTAGATAAAGTTGGGAAAAAAAAAAATATTATCCTTTCACAAATATTTAGAAACCAGCTGAAAGATAATGCTGACAAAGTCCTCCTGAACTCCATAAGATAAGTAAAAATGTAAACTAAAGTGAAAAAGAAAGTAGTCCTTAGTTACTGAATCTCTCAGAATAACCAGATAATTCTCCTACCTTGCCATAATTTCCTTAGATATCAATTTTTTTTTAGAATTATCTTGCAAGGTCTGTGGTTACTGTTGGTTCTGCTCTAGAATTAATATTAGTGGGTTTTTTTCCCCAAAGGTAGCAGAAGAGAGAATCTTGTTTACTAATTTTTGGCTGGAGATTTGATTGTGGCTTGTGCCAAAACAGGAGGATGCTTGTTACATTTTTGTCATATTAATGGCATTACAAATCAGCTATTTCTAAAAAACATTCATCCCATATGCTGTGGCGTATTCCAGAAGGGTGGAGCGTGCTGAACTGGGAATAGGTATTTGCTTGGTAACTGTCCCCAAATGGAATGCAGTTTTCCTATAGTGTATTTTCACACCTCATATTTAAGTATGGTATCCTCCCTCCAGCAAAAAAAAAAATAATCAGAGTGAATGACTAGCAGAAATTCCTTGCAATTGATAACTAAAATTGATAATTCTCAGTTTATCTTCTTCATATTTCTTATGGCACATTGTCAGTGATCTTTCACTGAGCACATCTTCAGTTACAGCCACATTTTTATGCATCATCGTTCTTTTAGTTTGTTTTTGTACACCCATGACTTGCAGCTTTATCAGCCAAAGGGATAATTTGCAGAAACAATTAAAACATGTATTTTCCTGGCTACGGAGGGGCATTAGCTTGGCAGCAACATATTTGTTGTGTATGTCCTCTTCTTTATTGCATTTGCAGCTGATTTTGTTCTGTCGAACGCAACTGGTAAGATTTTTACCAATAAAAAGCCCTCAACTCCATGTTTAGTGAACAGAATCCAAGCTACTGGGTTTGAAACTGAACTCTTGATAAGGACTGTTTATAAATGCTTGAACAGCTTTTTGCTATCAAAATCCATACATAAGTTAGACATGTTTGCATAGATTGTACTTTGGACTGTTCAGTCGGGCTTTTGGTAGCAGTTACTAATCAAGCAAAATAGCCTTAAAAAAAAAAAAGAGGACTAACATCTGGAATGCTTGAAACACCTGCACCTCTGAGAATCTCTCAACTCTGCTACAATGTGATGATCTTTATGAACATTCCCACAGCTTTTCCTTCATCCCTTTTTACAGCTCCAGTTAACTCAGCCTTTGATAGCGCTGGTCTGTGTTTCTGTCGTGCACGTGGCATTGCCTGACCTGGACTATGATATTTGCCTGACTTTTGGTGCTATCCCGAGGCTGCCTCATGGATTTGGAAACATCTGCAGGTGTCTAAGACAGTGTCTTGTCTGTGGAGACAGTGTGATGCACCAAAGCAGAATTTTCCACCTTTGCCTTATCCTTACAGCTTACTTTCTAAGGTGGCCTCTTAGCCCCAAGAACACGTTTAAGGCCTTAAGATGAATCTGGTGATTCATTTGGTGGGTTGAGCTTTTTTTGGGGGGAGGGAAAGGGGGTGTTGTTTGTTTATGTTGTTTGTTTAGGGTTTTTTTTATCTTTTTTTTTTTTTTGAGTGCAACTTACAGTTGCAAAACTGATCAGTCTGCAGCCCTGGCTCCAGCAATGATTTTAATAGTGCCTACAGTTTATCTTGGATGTCTGAGAAGGGCTCTATTGCATGGCTTGGCATTAGTTCTGAAGTGTGGGAGATGGAAGTTCTAAGTTCTTGCTTTGTCTGAGTCGGAATAGGGTGTGGGACATCAGTTTCTTATGTCCTCGTGAGTGTGTGTATTGTCTTCAGTCTGTTCATGCAGATTGCCTAGGAGATTGGGATTCAAAATTCAGGTTGAGTTGGGAAAAGCAGACTATTATTCAGTGAGTGTGTCTCATTTTCAGATGACTTAGATCTTAACCTGATATGGAACTTGAATGCTCATGCCAACGTTTTTTTTTTTATACTCTAAATGGTAAAACATCTTTCTGATTCCATCTGTCCCTGCTGGTTTTAATCTAGGTTTCTCACACACCAATTTGGGATGGTTTCAGAATGTGTGGGTTTTGACTGATAAGTAGCTATGAAATACAGGCCAATGCCCTGTGCTAAATCGTAAGTTTTACTTCAAGCCCATCTTAAATTAATCCAGTGTCCAACAGAGTTTGGATATAAAAGCTGTCTGTAAAGACATTTAATATTTTCCAATTCACATTTAGTCTGTATTAGCAATTATGAAAGTTAGGCAAGTTTTGGTGTTTGTCTACATATTTTAATTCTGGTGTGGGGGTAAAAGCATTTTCACTACTTTTAGTTGTCTGATGATCACTTAATCTTACAAGAAAATAATATAGCTAGTAAAAGCAGAAGTTTTCAATACAGAAATAAAATACTCAGCAAAGCACTAAGGTACAAATCTGAAAGCTCCTTTCTTGTTCTCAAGGAGAACACTCCTATGTGTTTCTGAAAAATCCTGTTGCATAGAAAAGCTCATGTGAAGTTCTACAAGTGTGTGCATTTCAGCCCAACTCATAGGTGAGCAGTGTGCATAGCATGAAACAAAATTGTGCAGCATGGCTTCATGATAATCTTTTGACTTGGCAGAAATGGCCTCTACCTATTTCTTGACCTCTGTACCAGTTCTCCCCACCTCTCACTTTTATCCTTCTGGTCTAGGAAGACCGAAAGATTCTGTGCTTCATAATTCTTAAACTCATTACCCACAGTTACTTTAAAATCTCCAGATAATTCTGAATAACCGTTGAGAAGTGTTGTATTTTCTCACAACGAAGAGATTGTGGAGATACTCAAGACCCAGCTGGATGCCTACCTGTGCAACCTATTGTAGGGTTACTGCTCTAGCACAGGGTTGGACTCAGTTTCTGGAGGTCCCTTCCAACCTCTGCAATTCTGTGGTTGTTTTCTTTTTAAATGAAAGAAGCATCCATGGGTGCCCCTCAGTTGAAAGGTTGAATGTGTTTCTTTAGCAGTGAGTTTGATGGCTGAGATGCAGGATATGAATACAGTACTGGGAATGTTCCTGGATCTTTTCCATCCTGCTTTTAATGTGGTCACAGATTTGACTACGAGTAAGAATAAATTAAATTAAGTGAGTATCAAAAACATGGAGACTTTTTAAAACTTGTTTGGAAAAAGCATCAGGATATGCTATGGTTTTTTTGTCTTTCTTTACTAATTAGTGATGACAAAGCATTGAGATGGCAAAGAATGAATCATTTGGATGTTCATGAAACAAAATACTTCAATGTCACTAACGTGTGGCTTTTGGGAATTCCCTAAGTAATAGAATAAGGACCCAGTGAGTATCTCTGATAAAGCAGATTTGCTTGAAGGGCACAGTTGTTCTTAATCTAATATCTTTTATGATTAACACTAATAGTAAATCTACTTCTGTTGCTTCTTAAAAACCAATGCAGAATAGTTTGTATGATCGAAATAGGATGAGTGAGCTTTGTACTAAGCTAAGGAGCACCTTTGCATTTCAAATACAAAGTTAAATTGGAAGTAGTAGCCATCTACATCTAGTGTGTAAGCTACACTCAAGTTTGGAACAGGCATGCAAAGCTTGTACATTTTGTTTAAAAGTTGCAGTTGCATCAGTCTTTTTTTAACACAGTAAGCTGTTAAGACTCTTAGTGTTTAATACTTTTCTAAAAATCCTTTGCATCTGCAATCTTGTATAATCTTTTATAATTGCCTTTGCCTGAGCTTATGAAGAGTAGATGAAAATGGTAGGATATGAAATGCAAATACACCGTATGGCAAGCAAATCACCCCTTAGATTTCTTCAATAGAGATGAAGCCCCAAAATAATTTCCCATCTTATTCTGGAGTACCTCCCCAACTCTGTCATAGCCTGCTAGATGCAACCGTTGACCAAATGTGTGTTTTTGGCTGAAACTGTGCCACCTAGCAGGTCTCCATGCCCCAGAGACCCCAGCTAGGATGTACTCTTAGATGAGCCACTGTTTCAGTTATTTAGAAAACCATTGGAGATTTTTAAAGCAATTTGGGAGGGTGAAGCTTCATAGAAAGCTTACAGATTCTTACTTGCTTTGATCAACTGGCCTAATAGATTGCAAAGCTTTGTTCCGTGCTCACAGAGGTATTTGTTTTCTTCCTGCACTTAAAATTTAGAAATAATAAATATAAAATGGTTTATTTTAGAAAGTAAGGCATGGCTTTGAGCAAATGTTTTTAAAGTGAGTTGTCTACTGATTTTGTGCCTGTCTGCTCTGACACTGAGCAGCTGACAGGGAACTGAAAGATCCCACGTTATGGATCTGAACCATGTGTCTCCATTAACTTTCTTGGGAAGCCCTTATGATCAATTTGTGGTGGGGAAAGAACTCAGTTCTTCAGACAGTAAATCACTGCAAAGTGAGCAGTGCAGGAATATGGACAGAGATCAGGGTATTGAATTTGGAAAAATTAAAATTTTCCCCACAGCAGTTCTCTTAATTGCCATTAAAAGGAGGAGGTGATCATGTCTGCCCTCATATCTGTATTTCTCTAATGTTTTTTTGTTAGAACTTACAAGAGTCGTGCTGGGAGAAGGCAGGCTACTTCTTTGATCTCCCGGATTTCTTATCTTGGAAAGCCACAGGTGTCACTGCAAGGTATGTTAATTGTAACAGGATGATTTAGTCATCTGAGTCTATTTTCTTATGTGTGTTTCTGCTCTAATTCATTTTGACTGGACGTGCTGTTACATACATCTGTCTGTAATTCAGTCTGCTCTAAAACATCTTGAACCTATCTCCTGCTTCCATTGTACATTCCTGAACACAGTTCCTGTGAGCAGCGTAATTCACATATACAGTATGTTGCTACAACTGTTAGTCCATTGGTCTTATATTCTATTTAGGAACATAAATATAGTTGCTCTTGTTACTGTGAAATAAGCTTCTAATAGTGCTTTGAAATCTATTTTTGTTGACAAATTTATTGACTTTCTCAGAACTGAAACAAAATGCTTCTTTTGGGTATGGAAGACATCGTATAAAATCTATCTAGGAGTGGTTACTTCGTTGTAAAACACTCACCAAAAGCATCATACAGTGCTTGCTGATAAATTAAACAGCGGTGTTTGAGAGAACTCCATTAAAATCTTGATTCAAGTGACATTAGTACAAGTGAAATACACATGCAGATAAACAAATCCTCCATCTGAGAAGTGAGATACAGTGTCCACTTCAAAAAAAAAAAAAAAAGTCTTATGGCCCAATTCCACACCCAGCTCAGCACAGCTCACAGGTACTTCCATTGGAGTCTCTGGAGTTGTATCTGTGCAAAAATTAGTCCAAAACGAAAGCTGTAAGGAGTTAGTTTTAGTGTTGGGGCAATGGAAAATGCATTCATATCAGATAGATTTCTTTTTGAGCATTCTTTCTCCCTGGCCAGTCTCCCTAATAGGCAGCTATTGTTAAATACATATCTTGCATTATATAAAGATGCTGTTTGACTTTGAATGAAAAAGTGAAGAGAATGGAAGCTAGTAAATTCTTGCACAAAGAACTGAAAGATGGTATTGCAAATATAGTCAGGTTCTACTGTGTTCTGTACAGCTGTCAACTGCATAGCAAAAGAACTCTCACCCAAAAGATCATGCAGTGTAAGCTGACCTGTCAGTTGACTCAAATCAAATTTCAGGAGGATAAATTCCAGGCTCGCTGTTCCCTGCAGGATCTCTGTATTGTACAAATACTCAAGACTTCAGTTTAGAACTGGCACCTTCTGCTCAGGGACTAAGTAGAGAAAGGTAATGGCCTTTTTTTTCCCCAAGCAACTTGAGTGCATCATAGTATCATAGAATAGCCTGAGTTGAAAAGGACCATAATGATCAATATCATATATATCAAGTGCTACTTAAACTTAGGTACAGCTGTGGGGAGAAAACTGGCTTCCTCTCTTAAGAGAGCCTTTTTGAGGCAGTTGAAAAGATATGACCTGGGAAACAGATGTGTCTAAATGTCACATGTATATGGGTACAGATTCTTTAAATTTGTCCTCTGATAAGTTTAATAGGACATAGGAAACACTTTTATTTGCCCTTATATGTTGGAACATCTCTGTATCACACATGGTGAGATGCTGATAGAAAGTTTGTACTAAGTGCAGAATTTGGCTTTGTGATCCTAGGATGGCTGATAGATGGTGTGAGAAGTGCGGGCAAATAATAAAAGGATCACCTTGTGCCGCTGGCTGAAGAAGCTAAAACAGAATATGATCCAAGTGAGGTTGGACTTCGAATATTATTTGGAATGTGCTTTTAAAGAGAGGGAGATAGTTCCAGAGAGAGTGGTGATGTACATGGAACAGAATTCTTATCTTGTTTGAGCAAAGGGATCTCTAGCATTGATGAAGAGGGTTCCTGCTCTTCCTCTCTGTCCCATAGCATCTTCTGTCCCTCTTGTTTTTAATAGAGGCAGCTGTACTGTATGAAAGAAATCCCTTTCTCCAACCTGTTTCCTAACTTCCAGCATAGTTTAGTCTATGTGAGGTGATGGAGGGCACCTTCCTGCAGACTTTAAAATATAACTGTTGTTATTACCAATTTAGCAGTTGGAAAAAGATCATACTATTTTGGATAAAGTACTTCCCTGTATATCATCCTTTGCTGCCTTAATGTGCACTTCCCCAAATTAAACTGATCATTTCAGCTCTACTGGAATGTCTTAGGTGATAATAAAAGGGAAACAAATAGGAAAATAGGACAAGAATTTTTTTCTTGGAATCAAACCTTAATTTTTTTCCCCCATCCTCTACTTCCCCCTGTGCACACTTCTTTCTGAAGATTTGCCATGTAGTTTGAAGTGAAGTATTTCATCCTGCATATCATCTTTCATAATACTGTGGAAGTGGAATTTTATCACGTGTAAGATTTTTACCACCTTTTCCCTTGAGCACAAAGGAGCCTATTCACAGGGCAAGGCACCGTGTTAAGTCATTGTGAATCACACATTATTTGACCCTGGTAGAGGACAGATTTTATTTTTATTATTTTTTTTTTAATCTGTTTTGGTGGTGGTAAAATCAAGTAATTCCAGGGACATTTCTGTAAGAAGGATCTTTGCATGTGTTGAAATTCCTACTCTTGCTTCCTTACGTTTTTAAGTGGCTCCTTAAAACATTTTGTGTGTATTTAACATTTAAAAACATTGTGTGGTCTTTTTGGCTTCGGAGAGATTACTCAGTGCACAAAGTTAAGCAGCGTGTGATTGGGCTTTGAAGTATCTGAAAGCAGCTATTGGTTCATGTTTCTGAGTATGAAATCATTTGTCTTTCACCTGCAAACAATTCTGCTGGCCAGAAGTGCCTTGTTGCCAAGGGAAGTTTTTTTCCAGTGGATATATAATAAGCAAAAAGTTCAGGTAAGAATACCTGAGGGGTGGGGACTTAAACATACTCTGAGACTTTGACCTACTCCCTTTAGAAGTGCTGTCTGTGTATCTCAGTGAACAGCATCTGCCTATGAACTTCAAAGAATGAGTTTCAAATCATTGATTCCCACTGTTCTTAAAAGATTGTTGCCTGTAATATTCCCTATTAAAAGAGTTCAATTCTTAGTATTTCTCATTTGGGTTAATGTACGATCATGCAGATGTTTTGAATGATCCAGAAGCCGACTCTTCTGCATTAAAAAGCTTTCCTGGCAGATCCCTGGTTAAAAGCTTGAAAACTTTGCAACTTTCCTACTCCTGACCCAAGGTTACATCAAGGAACATTGGTTTGGCCCCTAGGATAGTCAGGTATTATTGCAGAAGTGCTGCTGTGGGGAGAAAGCTGTTTTTTCAGGCATACTAGCAGTGCTTTCATAGGCTCAGCGCTTTTCCTCATGGTGAGTGTGACTCACTGCTATCTTCCACCCACCATCTACAACCTCTGATCACTTTTTCTTTATATGGTGCTTTTGAAGTTATCTTAAAATCAAAATAAATATCTGACTGACTTAGAGATAACTGTATTATGGACAGAGTATTTTTATCAGAGTTGCACTTCTGTAATCCTGTCTCTTTTCTGATGTCTCGTGAAGAATTAGATTGCAGACAGGAAGATGGCTAAGCTGTGGTATCAGGTAGAATTCACACACGTTTCTGAAGTCATGTGTACTTAGATCCAGTGTTTCTGCTTCATAGCCCTTCCAGCTCACTGCCTGGAAATAGAGATGGTCTCTGCTGGATTTACGTGGTGTAACATGATTGGTAATCAAAGAGAGTGAACCTGTGGAGGAGGACTTGGAAATGCAGGGAAGAATGTCAGGCTTGACAGTAACTGAGGTGGAGAGTGTCCAGCATTGTGCTATAAGCCACTGGTTGAAGATGAATAATTCAGTATCTTAAAAGAAAATGCTGGCAAATCATTCATAAAGATTCAAGAAGTGCCAGAATGAGTGAAGAAACAGAGACATAGGATTCTTTTAAAGTAGCTCCCAAAATTGCGGAAAAAAGTTGGAACAAAGCGAGTTTTTGTACAAAAACTATTTTTTTGTGTGTGTTCTCACACTGCAAATGTATTAATAGCTGGGGAAAGTAACTTTTTATCTAGTAGAGATGTCATCTCACACATGAGTGGTGACCCAAGTAATTTTCCTGTGGAAATACTTGTCTAGTCAGCCTTAAATTGCTAGCTTTCATGTCAGGGAAAATGATATGACATGTTTTGTTGGGGAGTCTTTTGTAAACTATCTACATCCAACACACATCTCAGAATCATGAGTTTGTTCAGAGAAAGTCAGTTTTATAAGAAAGATGTTCTTAGTGTTATGTTAATTACAGGCTGTAAGCTGAAATACAAATGGATATGGTTCTTAAAGATTTCTAGGAACCACGTAGCTAACTAGTATTATGCCATGAATGTTTGTGAGAAAGGGGTGTATATTCTTTTAATATTCAGTATGTTTGAATCTGGGAATCCAGGCTTAAGTCTTTTATCTCCCCTCTTTGCTTTGGATAAGTAAATTAAATCTACATTTATGGAGGTGTTCAGGCTGCTGAATACCTTTTGAGGATTTGATTCTTTTTCATTCTTACGCTTGCTCTTCATCTGTGAAGCTGACACACAGTGATAGTAGGTCAATGCCCCATCCGTGGAGGTGCCCAAGGCCAGGCAGGATGGGCCCTTGAGCAGCCCGCTGATCTGCTGGGAGGCAGCCAGCCCACTACAGGGTTTGGAGCTGAATGACCTTTAAGGTATCTTCCAACCTAGGCCATTCTATGATTCTGTGAGGTTACTTTCTTTTCCCTTTGATTAGTATTTCTTTTCCCTCTACGATTAGTAGAGTCCTTACCAAACTTTTTCTCCAGATAGGCTAAAAACTTTGAAAGTGGAAAAGCTTGGAAGAGAAGGGGATGTTTAGAGGTACTGTAGAAGAAACAGACTGCTGTAAGTTGGATGGTTATCTGAAGGATGTCTGTGCCTTTTAAAGGATTGAGCAATAAGTAAGAAAGATGTGGTAACTGGAGCAGCACAGACACCAGATTCTGCCCTTCCCTTCCTTCCTAGCTGTGCCATGACTAATGTATACCTTTTGGCTGGGATTCTGGTGTTTGCCTTCTTGTTTATATTTTGTGCCTACTTAGAGATGCCTGGTCAAAAAATTAAAACCCCTCTCTGTGAAGAAAGAGGCTTGGGAATATTCCAAAGGTTTTGCTGATAAGACTGCAGCCCATGTGGCAGTGACAGTATCCTGATTTGCACTCGGGTTTTACATCCTGTTTATGAAACCCAAGGCTTCAGACGTGGAGACTTGTTTTGAGAAGTCTCTGGAGAAGGGGGGATTATCTCAAAGGGCTGGTTGGGAGGGAAGCGGTGGTGTTTTTGTGGATCAGACAAAGAAAGTGCCACGAATTTCCTGTCCTGAAGCCAACAGCAAGTGTCCCTGTGACGGTGCCTTTGCCAAACAAGACAGAATTCCACTTCTATTCGGCTTTTAATAAATTCAAAACATGTTCTTTGGAGTCTGGTGACACACAGACTGATGCAGTGTAAGAAAATAGGAAGCGTGTAGCTGCAAAAATGATCAGGGATGTGAAGGGCAGGTGCAATGTGAGCCGTTACTGCTCGATATTTTCTTCTTAATGATTAATTTAAAAACGGCCTGTCCTTGGGCCGGCGGAGGCTGAAAGAGCTCTGTGTGCTAAATAAGAAAATTGTTAGCAGGTCTCGTTAATGTAAGCCAGGAAGCATACAGGCAAACAGGAAGCTTTAGCTATTGTTGTTGTACAAATGCCCTTTACAAAATATTAGCAAGAGAAACTTAATGTGTTTTCCACAAGAACGGGAGCCCTTCATGGTGTCGAACTGTATCTGCACAGTGAAGAAAAACAGCCTTGTCCCCTTCCAACAGCTTTGACATACATTGAGACATTGCATTTCAGGGATTTGAATTCAGATCTTCAAATATTTACTACTTTGATTTTTTTTTTTTTTTAAGTTGTTAGGATTCTTAATTAGCTGTGACAGCATCTAGCCCTTAGTTTTCTATTGTGTTCATTTGCTGCTGGAAAAAAAAAGTCAGCTAGGTCAGTATAGAAAAGGATTGGGGGCAGGCGCAGTAGTAGATGTATTACTGGCAACTTGCCACAGAGACAGTGAACTCTGAGCCAACCATGAAGTCATTTTGAACTCAGGGAGTCTCACTAATCCAAGGCAATGTGTCTTAATTTGACAAAGCAAAGACTGCTTGATAAGCAGCCTCTGCTAGAAATGCTGTTAAACGGAGGTGTTTGTAAGTTTAGATTGTGGATGAGAAATGTGGCAAAATACAAGCACTCATCTTGTTTTCGGGTTCCTTATACTCTCCCAAGCCCAAAAGCAGGCTTGGCTCTGCTCTCCCCTGCAGTTCGGGCTGTGCAGTGGCTTGATGTGAAATTTGAGAAACATATGTAGTTTTCTATTTCAGGAAAATGATCTCAGGGATTGAATGTGTGTTTTGTTGGCTGTTAAGCTCTGATCTTGCCTAGTGTGGTAGTGTGAGAGTGCATGTATATGCGAGTGTCTGTGTGATGGTTAAAACATTCTCCAGCACTTTTTGGAAATAAAATTTGGGGTTCATACATTCATTGCTGCTACAGGTCTTATTTCTGCAGTTTGAAAATACAGCATCCTACCTTGTAAGAAGCCTTTTAAATAAGAATGCTATGGTACATTAGAAAATATTTGTTTTTTATTTTTCCAAAGTAGTCGTTAACATTTACTTGAGCTGATGAGAAGTACACACACCAAGTTTTCCATGAAGGCAAAGGAGCTTTGCTTAAACAACCCTTTCATTGTTGATCCTGTGCAGGAGCAATATACACATGAACACTGTAATTAATAGCTTCTCTAAGGGTCAGATAATAATCTTCCCATAATAACGTTTGCAAAGAGGTGGTTGGGAGTCCTTCAGATCCAGCTTGCTGACTTGCTCAGTAATGGTAGCATTGGATAACTGTGCTTCTCTGTGTGTTGTGTGTGGGGGGTTGTGATCTTATGGCACTCAATTCTGGGGAAGGACGAGGCAGAAACCACAGAGAGGCTTGTTGTTTTTCAGTTCTCTTCTCTCTTTTTCTTTCTTTTTTGAACAGTCCTCGTGGTTCTTTGCTGTTACAGGCTGCATTCAGGGGGTGTATGTTTCCTTTGCTTTAGCTTCTGAGAACACCATCAGGGATCAGACCCCGATGGTACAAGACATGTTATAAACAATCTGTCATCTTCTTTGAACTCGTGCTTATGTGAAACGTTGTGGAAAGCCCCATGCAAAGCCCTTGTCCCTTGTGAAATTGGGTCTCCATTCAGCAAGAACTGTGCAACAATTGCTTTCTTGCATAAATTTGAACCAGATAAGAAAATAGCCATGTTTATGAACTCCTGGGTCATTTACAGCCCCAGGAGTGTTTCACTGTGCACATATATAATGCATGCATTCACAGTAAATTCTTAAAAACCACCCCCTGAAAACAATAACATTCCAGAAGTGTTCTCATCCAGTGAAGGAAAAAAATAAAGCTATGTAGGGTGAAGTCTGTGCATTGCACTGAGTATATATTGTGCTTAAAAGTATTAAAACTCACTTAAACTTATTGTTCCGTAAGTCTTCTCCTCTCCTTCTACTTCTTTTTATTTAAAAAAGGAAGAAATAATTTACCCTTCTGCCATACCTTGTATATGAAAGAACCTTAATCATTTCAGCCTTAGAATACTCCTCTGAAGTAAAAAGGTGGCATGGTTGTTTTATGGATGGGAAAACAGCCATGTGATTTGAAGGCTAAGGTTTTTGTAAGCGTTGAGCTGGGTGTCCAGCTTTCTGTCTAACTTACAGTTACAAATGATGTATGGATTTTTATAGATCACACTAGAAATTATTTGTTTGAGACCAATTCTTTCTCCAGACTTCCCAAACAAACGCTTTTTAGCACCGGAATGTTCCTGCCACCCTTTTCACTGTAATGCATGGTTGAAGAACAGCCTTAGACTGGAAGGCAGTTTAGTTTTACGTTTGCTTTGTTTTTGTTGGCTGGCTGTCTAAATCTGTTTAATGTCAGTAACTTTCACTGGAAATTCTCATCGTGCTTTAGGATGACACTGATGATGTCAGGGTTGATTTACATTATCTCTTTAAAGTAGCATTAGCTTACATAGGACTTTTTCTCTTGTTTGTTTTAGCATTCATATTGTCCAGAGAGGAGCCTTTTAACTGTGAGATGTAAATATCCTGACAACCCAGACTTCAAAAGAAGGCGATTCTTTGTCCATAGAAGTGATGCTACTTCTTTGCCAGCTCTGTAACCTTTATAATAGTGTACTTTTATGCTTGACCTGTCATCTGCATATAAAAATCATCTTAGATCAGTGATACAGTGCATTCAAGAATGCTTCTAAGGAAGGCAGATGCTTCTACGTGTTCTGTCATTTCTTCTTTGTGGTAGACCATCTGGCACATTAAGTAAGATCTGGCTATTGATTCGGTGCAAGTCCCTGGCTTTGCCTTCTGCTCACATTAAGATAGCAAGCACTTTTATTGTAGCTTACAAATTGATGTTCCCAGATAGTGAGCCCAGTGCTATATAAATATATAACGTGTTATATGAAATCGACAAGGGTTTGTTTTTTCCTTCCCCTGTTCCTTTATTCCAGTGCTGTTCCATTAAGCTGCTCGTTAGATGAAAGCTTGTAATTCAGTTTTCAGTGGATGAAATGTGTATGTGCTTATGGAATCAAAGACGTTCCAAGGAAGGCTGTTTATTTTCTTACTACCTTTAATTAAATTTTGATGGTAGGATTCTGACTGTCTGACTTGGAAGAAGAAGACAAAGCAATAATGATTGCAGTGTGTTACGCTAAAGATGACTGTAGTTATTTTTACCATTGTTAAGAAACTTAAATCTGCTGTGGGCAGAACAGTTAAAACTTCAGGTTCTGCTGTGTCTGTTAGCTTTGTTTTAAAGTGAAGGGAAGGGAGTTCTGTATTTTGTCTTCTGGTACTGGCTGCCTTCAGGTAGTATTTGGATTTTAGAGAGAGAAAGAGGAACGAGCAACTTAGTTTTATTTTTATTTCTCAGTTTACCCATATTCAGGCTTAAGTTCCCTCGGAGCTGCTAATATAAGTTAACTTTATTTTAGTTCAAGTTCTGCTATCTCAGATGCGTCAGCCTGAGTTATGAGCTTGTTGGTGCTCTGCAGTTTGTATGCATCCGTCTGCTCTTCCTGAGTGCACATTTGGAAACAAGCAGCATTCCTCAGAGAGCCTGTCCCTGTATTACCTGAGAGGCTACAGCCAGCTCAGAGCTGGCTCTCCTGCTGTCACTGCCAGAACACTGCCATGCTCCCTCTGCCTGCCTGTAAGTGCAGGAGGGAGTCCATAGAAGCAGCTTTGCGGTTGCTTTAAGTACCCACACACGGTGACTTGTAGTGGGAAAGAAGGGCTTTTGGGGGGCCCTTCTTACTGGATAAGTTGCCTGAGCAAAACTTAATTTGTTGTTTTGTTTTTAAATGAAATGATAACACCAAACAAATTGAAAAACAAACAAGAGAAGCCCTCTTAACCTACTTGTGTTTTTGCAGGCATAATACGGTTTTGTTAAGCTTGAAGAAATAGCTCCTGTTTTCACTCACTCTCCTCTGAAATTTTGAAGATGGTGTCTTCTTCCATCCTTACTGTCCAAGAGTTTTCTTTCAATGGATGAGACTGGATCTGCACATTGGCATGAGAGGGAAGAGCATAGCACTGCAGAGAGCTATTTGTATTTCCTGAGATTCCTGCCATGAACCTGTCGTTGGGAGTTGTTTGTCCTTTGTATACAATGTACTTACAAAAGTCTCCTTTGATAAAGGTGGTATTATGATATTAATTTAGTTTCAAGAAACGAATTGAGTGTGCTTCCTGTCTTAATGGGAGAAGTAGGTGTGATGTTGTCCTTAAATTCTGGAACACAGCATTTGTATGTGAGGTTAATGTTGGACTGAACTTTGATCTCCCTGTAAAGAAGGGAAAATGGGGTGTGTATAGAGCACAGTTATCATCTTCTCTTCAAACTTGTCCCCATCCACTGCCATTCTTACCCTCTGCTCCTGTCCCCCAGGCTCTGTGGAGATACAAGCACAGTTTAGATTTGGAAAGGAGTAGTGTCTGCAGTCTACTTAATGAATAGTATCTTGTGTCAGGTTGGGTAATGTTTGCATATGTGATACACATGTGTGTATGTATGTATCTGTGTGTGTCTCAGGCAAATGAGAGTTCTGTATTGTTCACCATTCCTCATGCCAGTATCCCAGCAGCATCAGCTATGAAAATAATGGGAGAGCTCTCTAGATAAATTCCTGTTTGTTTCAGGTTTTTGTATGCTTCATCCTGTAGCAACTGTTCATTTTGAGAGTAAGGACAGTTCATAAACAGATGTTGGAACTCAACATGGTGCCTGGAATTTACTGCTGTTTCTGACATGCCTGTAACAACACAGACAATCCTTATTTATATGGGTTAGCTCCACTAGTAATCTATCAAAGTAAATTTCTGATTAACTCCTTGTTTTTTGGGTTATGTTATAGATCAAAAGAAAGTTATACCTCACTAAAAATGTTAAAAGTCAAGGGATTTTTAGTTGCCTAACCTATCATGAGCTATTAATTATGTACTTAAAGCAGGTACTCATTTGATTTAAACACAAACAGAGCCATAGGAAGGGAAAGGAGGAAGGAGAGTAAAAAGAGTATGTCCAAAATGACATGGCACCAACTGCTGGTTTCTCTGAAGGGGTTTTTGTGTTGCTGTGTCTGCAGGCACACATGCGTACATGCAACAAGGGATACAGATTTTACCTTATTAAATTTGAAACTGTGCTTGGAGGAATATTGCTCAAGAGAATCACATCGCGCCAAGCTTTTGAAAATGCAGACTGGTTCGGAGAAAGCATTTTAATATATTGAAGCCTCAAGCCATCTACCTCTCTGCTCCTGAGAGCTCTACCTGAAAACTTCCAGGACTGAATAATTTAAGGTTTGGGGTTTTTTAATCTTTCTGCAAGAAATGCTAGTCTGATGTTTTATTTTCTTTAAGTCTGAACTCCACATAACTTTTTTTCAGAACTGTTTATCCTCACTCCAGACATGAACCTTGGAAAGGTGGCAGAAAAAACAAACAGCTGCTGTGTTTTTGGGCAGTCTGCATTCCTTTCAACTCACTGAGATCAGACTTGTGCTGAGATTTTCAAATTATTTGTCCTAGGGCTTAACCACTTTCACTCCTGCTTAAAAGTGAGGAAGTTTGCCGTACCAGTGCTTGTGAGAGCTGTCATGTGGAGCCCTAATGATTCAAGAGCTATGAATATATGATGTGTTCTTAGGGCTTTTTATTATTGCTTCATTCCAACTTCACCTCCTTCCCTAATCATCTTTCCATTTTTGGACTCTCTAGGTATTTTTTTAACTTAATCATTTTTCTTAAGATATTCTAGGGAATTTTGTTTTCATTTTCTTTTTGGGCTAAATTTGATGCATGTAGAAGTGTTATTAATGACCAAGGTGGAGCTCTTCAAAAGCCAACCATGTTCCCAAAGCCCACAGTCGGAAGCAATCTCCTCCAGCCTTGGGATTCTTTCCCTCACAGGGGTTTGCTGGAGGAAGAATATGTTGTGTGGAGCTCGACATAAGAGGTGGAGGAAAAGGACAAGCAGTGATGTGTGGTGAACATTCTAAAGTGTTGGTGGTTGGGGCCGCCTTGTATGTTTGCCTATCGGAGGGACATAAGAGTGTTGCTTTTACTTGCATCTTATCAGTAGCCTTTTCCCATCGCTATTTTTGTGATGAAGGTTAAATATGTTGGGCAGGATGCTGAGACCAAATGTGTGTTTACTAGCAACTAGAGTTAATGGAAAAACAAAGCAGTCAATCCAATTCCGAAGGGCTTTTCAGTTAACTATGCTCATTCTTCTCTTTGGGCCTTTTTCCAGCAAAGCACTTAGGCACGTGCTTAAAGTTAAAGCATGTGCTTAAGTGCTTTGCTGGTCTGGGTCCTTTGTTTGCTCAGCAGGCACGTTGGTATGAACAGGCTGTTGGTTGTACGAATGTTTGGGGAACTGTTCTTTTTACACTATTGATTTTTCTCCTCTGAACTTTTTGTTACTTAATTGCTCAGAAAAGATTTGTAATTTGAGTACGATATCCTACATGACACAAATAACAATTTGCAAACAACCTGCAGGCTGTCGATGGAGATTAATAGGCAGAGTTTATGAAGTAATTGTGTGCTTGGGAAAAATCAAGGGCAGCCAACTCAGAGGAATTTTCATTTGATGCCTTACTCCAGCTGAGTAACATGGTTGGTAGTGCTTGTGGTCCAAGGACATCCTCAGGAACTGGAGGTACCTAACCATGGGTATGGCACATCCTTCTTCTTCACTGCCTTTTAGGTGAACATTCTTCTTATTTATGGATTTGATAAGCTGTTTGTTTTTGCTTTTCATTACTGCAGGGCTGCAAATCTTGTGTGCCATCCTCTTTATTCTTGTACCATCCATAGCAAGTCAAGAGAAGAGAACTCAAATTCAAACCTTAGGATTTCATTCTGCTTCTCACAACAGTGAAAGTTGCTCGTTTCACCTCTAGAGCCACTGTAGAGCAGAAGTGCATTAATTTTATTTTTGCCGTCTTTCTTAAACTGCAAACCTCTTTATACTAAGGAAATGACTTAATTATGCAGAATGCTTATGCAAAGAGTGGCTTGTCTGATATAAGTGCTCCAATTGACACTGAGGGCATTACATTGTTCGTTCAGGTCAGATTACATGTGCCTAAGTCTTGGCAGAACCAAGCTCATGGACAAACAGAATTTTGCATAATTGCATTTTTACAATTGGTTCTTAATTCTTCTGACACTAAAATGTGCAGCACTTCTATGAAGTGTGATCTTTTTAATTTCATCACTGAATTCTTTTTTTACAAGTATGGAAATGGAAACTCTTGCACAGTTTTTTTCTTTATAAAGATATAAAGCAGTAAAGAAAGATCAGGGCATTGTTTTTTTCTTTCAGGCATGTAACATAAGAATTTTTATTTGACTCTAAGTCCATTCTCTCTTGCATTTGCAAGTTTATTTTCTGCAATTTTTCCCTTTCTTCGAGAAAGGGAAAGGAATACTTGAGTGTTGTTAGAACTGCATGAAGGTTCATTAGAATTGTGGTAAGCTCCACCCTTCTAGTTCACCCATCACCTTTCACAGTATTTAATCTGAGGCAAGCTCAGGCATTACCCAGGCATTACCTGGGAGGGTTTGCTCCATCTCTGAGAGTGCTGTGGATGTTTATTCCCAGATCAAGCTGTTTTTCAAGATTTAAATGAACGCGAAAACCGCTGATGTCCACCTTTCCTGTGTAACAGGCTCTAAGCATCTGAAATGAGAACTGTACCATTCTTATAGCCATTTTTCCAAGGGACCTGTGTTGATTGGTTTTATTGTTAGAACAAGTCAAAGAGGACGTTCATTTTCTCCCAGTGCCTTCTGTCCAGCAGTAATTGTATCAGAGGGAAGAACAAGGGAGGAATTCTAGAATTGCCAACAATGTTGACTCCCTACTAGGGGTGGAGGGGGGGTGTTGTAGTTCTTTTGATCATGCTGAAGTAGTGAGGGTTCATATTCTCCTATGTCATTTATCTCTGTTGTTATGATCAGGACTACTGCAAATTTCCATGTACCTAATTGTTAGTTATCTTTTTTTTTTTTTTTTTCTGTTAAAGTTTTGGGCCCAATAATACCCATATCCTGTTACAATTGCATGATCACTTGTTTTGTTGCAGTGCCTTAACTGCTGCATTCTGAGTAATAATTAACCTGCACAGCTGACTTACCTGGATAGCAGCCGTACTTATTGTCTGTATTTGTGTTCCTACCAAATAAATAAGTTTGCTTTTACTCACCTCTGTAACCCATTTCCCAACTCCTGGTGGTTTTATAGTCTTTGTTTAATGTGAATGCAGTTGCAAACAACTGTAAACTATAATCTTTTTTGTTATTTTTACAGTGAAATATACTCCAGAAGTAGGCTGAGAGCAGCATGTAAGAGATTAAAGTACAAAGTAGCATGTGATGTACATGTTTTTCATGTGATTTAAATACCCTGCATTTAATATAGCCATAAGAAATGTTTTTAAGTTTTGACCAAATGTGTTTTGTACTTAGGAATGACTTTTGATTGTTCAGATTATAAAATATGTTCTTAAACTGAGCTGAGTTCTGTGACTGGAGGTGAAACCACACCTCATTGCATGTGCAGGAATCTCTGACTTGCATTTTTGATTCAGATCCACATGGCAGCCAAATCCTGTCATCTAACTTGAATCAGGCTCGAAGGTGTTTTGTCCATGTAAAGGATGGTTCAATACTGGAGTTTGGAGTGTGAAATCTGATCGGTCTCCATCAAAACGTAGTTACTAAAACTTTCTTTTATTGCGTTCCTCTTGGCAATTTTCCTGCTTCTGTTCTGGTTTCACTTAGCCTTTGTCTGGCCACAAGTGCATGACAGCCTGGGTTCCAGTTCAGCACATGCCTGACAAAGCTGGTAAAAACTCCATTAACTCTGCTGACAATTCTTCATATGCTTTAAGTGCCATGCTGAATTAGGATCTCAACAGTTTTAACTCGAGGAAAAATGCGTTATGTACTCGTGAAGTGGTAAAATCTTTCTTTCTAGCAAATTTGAGAAATATTTCTCAAAATATTGATCTTAGGTTGTTCCTGCTACCCTAACTCGATGGAATATTATGAGAACAGCTCAAACCATATCACAAAGTTTGGCATTGTTCATGTCAGATTTGCAGTAGCAGAGGATATCAGTGTGTGCACTGCTGCTGGCCAGACGTGCTCTCAGCATCGTGCCACGCTTTCCAAACCTGGAAGAGTCCAAAATAGCTCATCGTTTGTGCTCCCTGAAGAAGAATGTTGGTGGTGCATGTCCCACACTGACTTTTCATGTGGTAGGGGGATGCCTGAAGTGTCACGGTGCCAACAACTGCAGCCTTCCTAAAAGCTGCTGATGCTGGTTCTGTTGCATAATGAAGCCTAACACAGCCAAAAGATAGGAGGGATACGTGTGGCCATGTGAGGACCGATGGCTGAAGCAGCAGTTACTGCTGGCAGATGTGTGAGGTGATGTGTGTGGATGTGTGAGTAGTGGTGTGCTCCTCTTATTGTGTAACAGGAAACAATATATATATTTTAAATACAGCCTCTGTATTGAAATAGGTATTTGATCTCCTATTGTTTACTTGAAATACTGACCTTGAAAGAGTCTGTTTTTCTGAAGTGCTGCTGATGCTGCATAGTGGCATAGGTCTGGCTGGAAGGCAAGTGCCTGGTGGTCATCTGGGTGCATGGGCTTCATTGCCAGTTTTGCTGTTCATTTGCATTGTCATTTTGGGATGATTTTTATAACCTCTCCTTTGCTTATTAAGGTTTTAAAAACTGTGGTGGTAGAAATAGATTTATTTGTGTATATGCTTCTTGTTCCTCTCATGTCTGAAGCTTCAGGCCATAGTTGTGCATAGGAGGATTTCTGGTATGTTCAGCATGATGGTATCTGTCTTTCTGCCCAGGTCACTGGACTAAGTCTCAGGATTCAATTCAGGGCTCTGACTGATGGTTATCCTTTGACCCTTGGCCAAATCTCTCCATTTCTTTTTCCTCTGTTTGCCATTTTTTCATGGAATGGATTAATATTTCCAGCCCCACATGCTATGTCTGATTTGTCTAGACAATACATTTTTGTGTCTAGGACTGTGCCTCATTATGTGTTTTTCAACAATGCCGAAGACAATGGGCTTGAATCTTAGTTGGATGTCTGTAATATAAAACAGAACAAAATTAATTAAAAAGAAAAAAAGCAGTCTGACTGCTTGCTTCCCCTTGCCTCATGACGTGGTGAGGCATATGTGGGTGGATAAGATATTCTTATTTTATAGTTTTTCATCCAACTCAACATGTTTAGCTAAATGCATCCCTGGTAGGAATCCACTGAAATTACTGGATATGCTCAGGGGATTAATCTGACTTGCCATGCTGCTTTTGGGATGGGTGTTTCCCTTCAGGCCTGATGACATAACTTCTAGGAAAACTGAATTTTAAAATCTAATGCTCTAAGGCTTTTAATAGCTTGTTCCTAAAGAGAAGCATACTTTTTTTTCTTCTCAATTGGACTCTGTTACAAATAGTAAAAGAAATACCTTCTCATTTAACTTTGAGGTTCATCTTCTCTTGTATGACTTTATTTGACATTTGCAGTGTTTGATGTGTTTGTTTATATTTACTAAAGACAGGCTTCAATAGATTCCAGCAAACAATTACAGACATGTACATCTTCCCAATCCTGAGTACATATCTGTATGTATATAAACACATGTGTGTGTTATTTCAAACCTCTGGCAAGATGTACAAAGGTTACATTCTTAAGGTGCCTTAGACAACCCAGGGTTTTATTTATGGGGGCTGATCCTTAGAGTCTGAGTGTCACAGTATTGCTTTCCCCAACAATGTCATTGAGTTTGAAGTATTTCTGTATAATACAACATCAATCTCATACCTCTTCTGTAGCACAGACAACATCTACACTTTATATTTCTCAAGAGACTTCTGAGCCCATTATAGTGGCAATTAGAGGTCACTCTGAGCTCTGGCTGGGATGGGCAGTTGATAGTGCAATTTAAAGGACATTGCTGATTCTAAATCTTATGCTGCTATGGAGTCTTTGAAAATGATCCTATTGTTCTGTTGTTTTCTGTTTGTTTTTTACTGTCAGAGTGGCATCCAGTGTTTAAATATAACATGGAATCTTGTCAGGGAGTGGCTGTAATCAGAGGAGATTAATTATAGCTGTGGGTGTAGAAAATTGCAGATGTGTATTGTATTTTTCAGGCAATAAAATCTTTCCCTTTAAGTAAGCAACATATTTGCTCGGAAAATTCTGTAACATAAAAAGCTAGCCAAAACCTCCTGAGAGTTACAGCATAAACACCAAATTCTGCAGTGTAGTTTCAGTTAATTACTTTTCCCACCCTTTGCAAAAATAATTGATCTCTCTTTTTTTAATTTTCAAATTGAAAAACTTTCTTCCCTGCTCCTTACTGCTAATGGCCCTGAGTTAGACTTCATCTCAGATCAGTGTATGCTCAGAGTCCTGCTTCTGTGTGCTGTATCCTGGCAAGAGGCCTGAAAGCCCACAATAATACATCTGTCTGCCTTGAGATGTGTCCTCGCTGAGGTCCTGGAAAAAAACTGCTAGGAAACAATGTTATAGCTCTGCAAGCAACTGTATTGTATTTTCTTCTTGGATGCTGTTGGGAACATCTATGATACTGAGATAAAATCTGATCTAATACCTCAAACTCTGAAAAGAAACTCTCATCTCGGTGGAAATAAAACAAAACTGCTGCCTGTTACAGCCCAGTGCATTTCCTCTTGTGATAGAGCGGGTTTTAAACACTCGTGTGATGCCTGGGTCTGTTGGTCAGAGATGTGAAGGAATCCCAGTGCCTCAAGGGCTGTCTCTAAGAGCATAGCTCTTTCATAAGAGTATGGTGCTCTGTCATGGGCTGTGCTTTGCCAGGAAGATTTATGGTAGAGGAAGGGAGATGAACCTGTTTTACATTATTGAAGGAAAGTTATGCGCCCAGTTCAGAGAGGCTTCTAACTTTCCCAGGTGCAAGAGAGAGCAGAGCTGCTGAGCAGAAGGCCATGAATTTTTGTTTCCATTGAGCTTTAATCTCATTGATTGTGAGGGAATCTCTGAGCCCCATATGAATTCACAGAATGGCATTAAGGAAAAAATGGAGAGCATACACTATCTTTGCTGAAACTCAAATACTTTCAATGCATATTTTAAGGAAAGGCTGTGCAAAAGATGTAGCAGTATATCTGAGTCTGCAAGAGAAATTATGTTGAAAGTGTACAAGGTCTTACTCAGACACTATGTCACTGCATTAGTTTCAATGTATGCAGCTTAGAGGTCCCAAACTGTTTTCCATCCTGGTTGCTTTGGTGGATTGGTGGCTTCCACCAGACTTCCCTACTTGCAGGAAAAAGTCTTTCCTACTAAAACTTTTTTGAAACTGAAGTGCTGTTTCCTTCAAAACTCTAAATGGCAGGCACACTACTTTTTATTAGAATTATTATTAATGTTATTCAGAGCATAGAAAGGATGAATCCAGTAGAATTTGTCGCTAATTAAAACAATGTCCTTGCTACCTTTGTTGCAAAGACCTCTGAGTGCAATGGGAATGTGTCTGCTAGTTGTTCCAAACTTGCTTCTCCATCTCTTTCTTTTTGGCATGCTTAATGTTATGTTAGAAGGCAGTCCTTGTCAGGAGTCACAGAATCACAGAATGGCCAGGGTTGGAAGGGACCTCAAAGATCGTGACGCTCCAACCCCCCCGCCACATGCAGAGCCACCAACCTCCACATTTAATATTAGACCAGGCTGCCCAGGGCCCCATCCAACCTGGCCTTGAACACCTCCAGGGATGGACGGGGCATCCACAACCTCTCTGGGCAGCTGTTCCAGCACCTCACCACTCTCTCTGTAAAGAACTTCCCTCTGACATCCAACCTAAATCTTTCCTTTCTCAACTTAAAACCATTTCCCCTTGTCCAGCTGTTATCTACCCTTTCAAAGAATTGACTCCCCTCCTGTTTGTAGGCTTCCTTTAGGTACTGAAAGGCTGTCCTCGTAGGGGAGGCGCTCCAGTCCCCTGATCATCTTCAAGGCTCTCCTCTGGACCCTCTCCAACAGCCCTCTGTCTTTCTTGTACTGGGGGCTCCAGACCTGGATACAGTACTGCAGATGGGGTCTCACAAGAGCAGAGTAGAGGAGGACACCTCCCTGTCCCTGCTGGCCACCCCTCTGCTGATGGAGCCCAGGATACCATTGGCTTTTGCACTGAATCGCATTGAGCTGCTGTGCTAAGACAATGGATTTGGGCAAGCAGGAATTTCATAGGATTTAAATCAGAGTATTAATAATAAGAAGTAGTGGGGTGCTGTAAATATTAGGGACTTGAGATTTGGATGGTTGGGTAGATGGAACAGACCCTGACATGTTTTGGTTTGTCTACATGCAATTAAAGAGCTGTTGAATAAGTGAAATGAGTAAAATGCAGACAGCACATGTGCAGTGGAGCACACCCAGACTTGGCCCTGTGGTTTAAAGCTAATCTGCCCAAGAGTTTGATAGTAGTGACTGAGTGACAGCAGGTGCAGCTCTTCTTACACTGCTGTGAACTCTGCTCACAGCTCTTTGATTCTTTTTAGCAAGCACTTGATGTGGGCAGCATGCCATACATTTTATACATTCCAAGTCTCAATGACTAGATGTCACATTTTTTTTCTCCTATTACCTGGGAGGTATTCCCCTAAGACAAATTACCCTCTTCTTTTCCTGTTTTCCCCCGAAGTAGCCAGATACAGCAGGTAGGCAGAGACACTGGTATGACAGATTAACAGTGATGTATATGGAAGTAGTAATCTGGTTTTATTCAGAAGATCATGTCTTAACATACATGACATTAGTTATATGGAGCAGAGAATAATTGCACGTTATTACTCTGTGATAATATCTGCTGTATTTCAAGCTCTTGAAGCAGCCTAGTTCTGCTTAATATAAGGCCTGGATGGTGGGAGTGTGTGTGCTATGTCTTAATTTTTTGTCTGGAACATTTTTGTAAAAACAGCAAAACTTTTTTTTTGGTGAAAAAACCTCAAGACTGGGATGCATAATTTGCAAGGACATTGACAGCTTGGTCCAGATGTCAGGATGTGGAGAAGTTTGAGCAGAACCTAAGCCTTGGGTTTCAGTTTGAATTCAAAATCTGTTTTGAATTTCAAGTTTGCATAACAAAAGGAAAAATGTTTTGATGTTTTGACAGTTGCACTCCATTGTTTCAGATCTGTTTCTTGCTTTTAGAACCTCATATAGCTTTCTCAGCTGTTGATTGCTTGTGGCTTGAAGTAAATCTGTCCAACAGACTACAGAAAGTTACTTTATCCTACTGCATGGCATTGCTTTTGGGACCTAGCTGTGCTTTATCGTAGCTTCTGCAGGGCTTAGTTTTGGTTGCATTCCTCAGCAGGTGCAGTTGGTTCATTACCATGAAGTCTCTTTATGTGTGACCCAGATTGCAAGGGCTTTTTTTTTTCTTCATTAAAATGATCCGTATTTTGTGCTTAAACTCTTGCAGTACTAATGATGCCTGAAAAATCAATTAAGTTCATTAGTTTGAATTAATCTCTAACCTGCTTGGACGAATGAAGCAGATGCTTCGCCTTTGGAATCAAGAGCAAAGCTTCTATTCACTTCAAGGTGATCAAGATAAGAATACTTGCCTTTTAAAGCTGGTAGCTGACTCGTGTTGCAGGCTAACTAACATTGTACCCAGCACCTCGAATGGCAGATCATGTGGGAATACCTTATGAGGTCACTTTTCAGGGAGGAAACTAGTTTTGTTGTTGCTGTATTAAAGGTAAGCGTTCTTGATGACGGGACTTCTATATTAAGTCTTATACCCCAAGGTAGGAAGACATCTAGAAGACCCCTGCCATTACAGAATATGGACTGAAATGTATTTTGTTGTCGAAGACAGCAAGTGCTGTCCCAGCAAAGAACAGACCAATGCATAAAACTGTGGCAACTCTTAAATAGGTAATATTCAAATCACGATAAAGCTTTCTGTAAATTATTTTTAGATGCATTTTCATGCAGGTAGAAAAGACCATATAGTGTTTCCCATTTTTCTGTGAGTGTTTCTGATTTCCTTCTCTCCAAGGAGCAAGACAGAGTATGAGAAGAATTCTCAGAATGGGAAGACAATGTGAGCATAGCCCATTTATTTTAACTACCTTTGAGTACCTGAGTTGCTTTGGCTGTGAGTCTAGTTTGCCTGTATCTTTTTGGAGGTTAATGAGGGCAGCTGGTTCCTTTCAGACAGCACTTTGGGAGGTATCAGCATATGCTCAACCACTGCACTTGGAACCTCATGTTTTTCTTATGAGGACATACTGAGATTCTGGTTGTACAGGACATCAGCACATCCACAGCCAGTTCTCAGCAAGAGATGTGCAAGAGCTCAAAACTAGACAGTAAATAAAAGGGATTGTGTAATATGCCACGCTTAGCCAAATCTACTTTGTAATGAATGTGGCAGTGATTTTTTTTTTCCTGGGGCTCTTGGATGCAAATAGGATCCTATGGTTCTTTGTAGACTAGAATTTGTTTGTTTGTTTGTTTTAAAAAAAGAAAGCAACCGACCAAACCTCTAAACATAAGCATATTCCTGTTGAAAATATGATTTACATAAAATAAAATTTTCCATGTAAAAGTGCTGCTTATTTCAGTGGGAATATTCTGAGTGAAACATCTTGTTCAGAGCAGAAAAGGGGGAAATTATTCGTATTTGGAATATGCTTGAAGAAAAGAATCTTCTCTTTTCAGTGTCTGTCAGCCTAGCTCAATATGGCCTGTGCTTCTGAGGGGTTCTGCACCATGTCTTCTGAAGTCCTGTGCTGGATGAGGCAGCCAGGAAAGGATGGTTGCCTGGATTATTACTTATAAACTCAACACCTTTGAACCCAGTGATTCTGATAGTAAAATAAAGGGAGATTTAGCTTCTATCAGTCTCCTTCTCAGGATCAGTTGCTGCGAGTCTGCTGTTTGTGACCAAATAATTGAGGTAGTGCTGTGAGGTAGGGGAAAAGAGGGAGTATGCTGCAGCAAACATTAGTACCTTTTCTGTTTAATGTCTGGCCTTCATCTCATAAAATCTAGGAGTTGCTGGTAATGTAAATGCTTTGGTTCTTCCGCTTCCTCTTCACTGATCAGTCTTTTGGATGCAGATTTTCCAAGTCACCATTTGAGCTATTGCTTCATTGTGGGGATAAGCTGGAGGGGAACTGCCAATAAAACAAATATGTATCTATGCCGTTGTATCAAAAATGTGAAGAAACATGAAGCAACTATCCTATCTGTGTGTATAGAGGCTCTCCAGGCTATAGGAATTGAGCACATCTGTGTGTAATTGTTAGAGCATCTTATCAGGCAAGCAGCAGGAACTTGGACCAATGCAGCTATGTTCTTCTGAACCATGTAGTAAAGTTAATTGGTCATTGTGAGCATGTCAAGCAAATCTATTAACTGAGATTCTTAAGCTGTAATTTAAGAGAGCAGAATGCCCTTCTGCAATATACAACTTTCTCCTAGATATTAAGAATCTGTTTAAGGCTGTGGATATACTTAGCACAGGCCAGTCTGTCCCCTGTTCACAACGTTTCACTGAGCTATATATATGTAATGCTGCTTAGAGTGAGCTGCATGGAAGAACTGGCCCCTGCAGGTGTAAAACCTGCTCTTCAGGGCCCAGCAAGCTGGCTAAGTTTCTCTTTGGATAAGCGTGGAGACTCAGAGGGATCTGCTTTATCAGCTTTGAAAGTGAGAAGCCATGACATCTAGTTGTCATAGGGCTTTTTTTCAGGATGTGGCAGCTGTTCATAACATTGGTGTAATTACAAAAATGCATATTCTGTTTTGACTTTTGATGATAATTTGTTATGATTTGGTACTTACTGCGTTTGGGAAAACAATGCACTATTGTTTCACTCTTTATATGTACATTTTTTCCTAATGTCATGAAATGATCTTTCATTGAATTTCTGTGTCCTAATTTTTCCTTTCAGTAAGAGCTGATTTGGGGAAAATACCATTATTAATGCCTTTTAGCTTACTGACTTATGAAGAATGATTGAATGCTGATCTGAAGTAGTTCTTAGCGTTTGGACAGGCAGCAGTGTATTAAAATACTATGTCTCCTGGAACATATTTTGGAGGGAAATGGTATGTTAAGAGTATGGATCACTTTAGGAGAAGTATAAATGTTTGTGATGCTGTACTGTCGTGGTGAAGTTCATCATTTACCATTATCAGCAATGAGACCTGAATCAAAACCTTTAATATTGCATTTACTTGCATCATGGCTAATGCTATTTCAACATTTCACTGAACTGTCATCAGCTTCTACTGAAACGCAGAGCTGATGATAGTGGTACTTAAACACATGCTGGACAGAAGCTCTGACAGTTCTGTGCAATTTACTTGAACACATTCACCTGACAAAGGCATTTTTATACCTGCAGGTATTGAGGCAGTGCCATTTAATTATCAGTGCATACATCTTCTGCAAATTGTAATTCAGCTTGCACGTAAGAAATAGGTTTTCTAAGAACATACTTCAAGCAAAACATTTCTACTTAGGTACAGCCTGGAGAAGCAACAACTTTTCCCTGAGCTGCTTGCTGAAGGGCTGTTATGTTCATGCCATAGAAGCTGCATGGCTGGACTGACTGATTGATGCAATCAAGTGGCTAGACAAGGAGCTGTTACAGCAGAAAAACATTTTAAACATCAGGTTTTTTAAAGGTGTCTCAAGGCTTACACTCCAAACATTAACCAATTTAAATAAATAAATTGTTAGCATTATGCTTGGGACTTTTGAGCAGTGATTAAAGAGGTAGTTTTGTGCGAACACTTTTAAAATGATGTGTTCTCTCCTTTCAGGTCCTTATGTACGCTAGTGTGCAAGTGGACGTATGCTTCAGATGGAGGTTGGGATGACAGTTTCTGGAAGATGATTGGCTTGGAAGATTTGGTGAAGGACAAATATGAAAAAATAGGTGTGTTGGAGGGAAAAAAATGCTTATAGCTGCTATTGTTAGGATGTTTGTAACCCATACCAATGTCCTTTATGGTAATTTTCCAAAAATGGACTTTTGCTTGTTAGTATCTTCGTACTGTTTCTCCACTCTCTTTGAGCCTGAGTTTAATTAGAATGGTAGGCTTGCTAATAGCAATTCCTACAGCAGTTATTCATTAAAAGTCCATAATGTTAATATACCAGAAAATTTCCAGGATAACTTTATTAGACTTTCCCTGTTAAGTTAATGGACTTTTAATGGATGTCCTAAGCAGACATGTCATTAACAAGAATATTACCAGACATGAATTAAAATATGCTCGTTCATCAAAGTTAATTATCTGAAATTTCCTTTGATTTTTTTAATGTCTAGTACTTTGAACAAGTTTGTACAGTAGTTAAAATGCAGCAACATGAAATAGAAATGGCACGGGGAGGACTGTAGTGAAGTGAAACATGATGAAATTATGAACTGTTCTGATCATCACAAAATATACTATAAGCTATTTTCAGATAGATAATTGTATCTGAAAACTTCCTTGAGTAGATTTCAGCATTTCCCCCTGCCAATGAAAGTGCTTACTCAAAGGTATAAAACCTACTGAATATAAGGTTTGTAGCTTTCTGAGGTTTTGGTGACAAATGTTACAGGAATGGTATTCAAACATGTGGCTTTTAGCAAATCTTCTACTGCTTAAAGTAAGACTTGCAGCAAATACATGTTTTTAGCAGAAAATAAATGTCTCAGCAGCTGATGGTCTTGTGGAATAGTATTTTTAAGATAAATTATTTACGAACTGTAAGTTAAGGCTTTAATACAATATTTATGCAATACACTTAAAAGGCAGTGCAAAACAATTTGCCTCTTTAAGTAACTCAACATACATGTTTCAAGTACCCATTAATAAAAAGGACCTTTTTGTTGTGATGGGGGCCTCATAAAGCTAATCTGTTCGTGGCTCAAAATTTGGCAATACGAGAATAATGAATTTGCAATATGAGGCTTATAATTTTTTCAAAACACGATATTTACAGAGCAAATCAGTAAATTAGCTTCAGTTGACAGGTGCTTCTTGGAAAAAAAGAAATTATTTTCAGTTAACAGGAAAAGCATCTGTTTACTTGGACACTTGTACTGTTTTTCAAACAAATAACCATCAGTCTAAACCCTGTCTTATAGTTGTCTCTGTACTTGTGAAACAGACAGTTATAACACTGTTCCAGTGAAAATTGGGGGTTTTATTTGGTTTACTGAATGTTAAGTGTTACCTAACTTACTAGGAACACTCTTAGTGAGCTCAGCTTTCCTTTGCTTAATTTAAACTAATGAAAGCAGTATAGGTCCATCAACCAGGGAAGTGCCATTCATTGACTGCAGCAGCACTGGTCAAGTTGCAGCAGGAACAATCTTGTGTTATGGAAGACCCCCTGGCAGCTCCAGAAGTGTCAGCAGTATTGGTGAGGAAGCAGCATCACATAGACCTCCTCCCAAGAGCCCAGGAATGCTGCTCTAAGCACAACAAATAAGGGATCAAGCCTTTGACAATCTCAGTTGAGTCTGTATTTCTAATACTGCTTCAGGCAATGTCCCATGAAATGAACTACCTCCGTTCCCATTAACTTTAGCACGTTATACAAAACGAAAGCTATTTGTTTAAGTAACTCGTATGGTCAGCAGTGTGTTTATAATACTGTGCTGTGCCTAACAGAACAGAATGCTAAGCAGTGCATTTAGCTGCCTTACAGATTAAGGAACTCGAAATTGACAGATAACCTGGGTAGGAGTAGGTTGGTGGGAAACTGTACAAGGTCAAAAACTCCTCTTCAAATAAAAATATAAACAAGACCCTAATAAGTCTGAAGTAATTCTTATGGAATTTCCCTTTTTGTTCTCCTGTAGAGCTTGCCCAAGCCCAGATACGTCTGCTCAAGGTTTCTTTAGCTCAAATAAAAGGACATATTTTAATGTCTGCCCGTTCCCATTGAAAAGAGTGATAGGACAGATAGGGGAGAAAAATACCACTAAAAGATTTGAAGCACTAGGCTGTGAATCATAATTTCTTTCTAAAGAAAGCAAAAATCACAAAATAAAATCAGCTGAATTTTCTTATTGTAACAGAAATATGTAGTTTTGCCAGTTTTCAGGGCGGAAATGTTATTCATTCTTAAATCTGTAATTGAAGTTGGTGTTGCTTCCAATCAGAGGATGAATAATTATGACTGGAAGGTTTTTTGAAGTAGCTTTAACTTTCATGGCACTGAAAATACGTATGGAAATTACCTGAGAGAAACTTATTTAATGTACTTATTTTTTTTTATTCTGATAAATACGCTTTTCAGCATCACTTTAAAAGGTCTTGCCCTTTAAGAATCTGTTTACTGTAATCAGAGCAGTGCTTGTGGTTCCAGGTACTATGCTTCTTGTAGTTTCAGTTTAATGTAACGTATAACCTTGTTGATTAAGGATGACCCTCACTTCTGACCTTTAGCATCATCCACAGACCTTTCCCACATCAAAGTGTGGGTTCACATATGAAAATTCCCAGGCCTTTGACATTTTGCGTTTCTCAGAGCAGAGTAACCTTTCGGGGACTCCACAGAATAAGTTGTCTGTGTACTTTGTGAACGTTCCAATCGCTTTGGTGAAGGTAAAGATTTGTATCTGGAAATATTTTAAAATTTATTGATCTCATTAATTTGCCCACCAAGAGAGCAGAAGATGGCTTGTATTCAAAACCACTGTGAAAGCATTGCGTACTACAAGCATTAGCATTTATCTGTTGTGGTGAAAATGCATGACAAGTATCTCTTTGTGGTATTCTAAAACCTAGAAGGACATTAACAATTCCTTTAAAATTTCATGTGCTGTAGACCTCTTAGGGTACTGCAGTGTGTATTCCATTTGGAGGAAAAAGACTGATAAATTTTCACCACGACTCTCTACTTCAGGGGCTACTTAAGGGACCAGATAATGATTTCTTATTGAATGGTAATATTTTATGCTAGGTCTGTTTTTGTTTGAAAATGGCTCAATTTACCTGGGAGAACGCAGTGTGTATTGCCCGGCACTGTTCCTGTGTGTTGTGTATGGAAGGCTGACACGTTGTTGACAACCCTAGCTCTTTGCCATCTCTTGACCATAAGCCCTCCCTTCATTCCAGGACACTGAGACCTGGAATTTTGATGGTTTCATGTGCTTGCCTAGGCCATTTCTGAGTGTCCTGAAAAGTAAGATCTGTTGAACTGCAGAAATATGTGAATATTCATATCTAATGTTCTTTAATTTGTATCACTTATTCATAAATTAATAATAAAGAAAACCTTATCCAGTTTAGGATTTTGACAAGGTAGCTGTGACTCTTTTGACATGTTACCACAGAATCACAGAACTGTAGGCGCTGGAAGGGACCTCTAGAGATCGAGCCCAGCCCCCTGCAAAGCAGGGCCCCTACAGCAGGCAGGTTATCATTCTTACTGTGAGAAAGCTTTACAATATGAGGGATTTTCAGATGTAGGTAAGTGAAGCCTTTTGGTCTTTTAAGCATTCAAACAATTAAGAAAATTGCGAGCTTTTTGTTCATGAACATTTTATATGAACAGTTATAGTGTTGCATATGCTATTATGTACTTCCATATACAAAACTAACAGAGGTAATGATATTGTGTACTCCGTTGTTTGCACTTAGCATCCTTTTGCTTTTGTGTTTTGTTGGAAGCAATCCATTTTAATCCTTGTAAATTCTATTAATTTATTTACATTTTAGGGTGAAAACGGAAGAATCAGCGCAGGGTGGGAGAATAGAGTGAATATTAACTTACACTGCAGCAATCTATTAGTTCAGCCAATTTTCTAACTTCTGTAAGGCCTTTGATGCCAGGTCTTCCAAAGTTTATGAGGGATTATCCTTGAAGGCTAGAAGAGGCAGATGATGATTTTTATTCAGGTCAACTCATAACTGCCAGTTCTTCACAAAACTGGGTTTTAAGAATGAGCTTTAAACATCACACTTTGCAAATAGTAGACAATGGTAAGTAAAACATTTCTCTTCCATATGGAATCCTTTCATCTTTTTTGTCTTCTCCTACTCCCAATAAATTAAAACAGGTTACAATTTTGAACAAAGTTAAAACAATGAATCACAGGATATTTACACTTATCTGTGGAATTTACAAGTGAAGAGTGTTCCAGATGTATTAACATTTTTTTTTCTGGCTTCCTGTCACTTCAAACCATCCAAGAGCTGCAGCAACTGTGAAGGAGGTGAAACTGGCACAGTGCAAAGCAGTTTTAGGGTTCCTCCTGCCTCGAGGCTTGAGGCATTTTCCATAATCTGTGATTCATCAGTAACAAGTTATTTTTTCTTAGAAAAGTGACATTGACCATTGACTTCTACTTTTTTTTAAGTGTTGAGGTCACTGAATCACATGAATGGTTGAGGTTAGAAAGCATCTCTGGACATCATGTAGTCAGAATCCACTGCTCAAAGCAGGGTCATCTGCAGGAGGTTGCTCAGGGCTGTATCTTCAGTTTTGAGTATTTCCAAGGATGGTGAATCCAAAATCAACCTTTTCCAGTGCGTTGGCCAGCCTTTCTCAATAAGAATGTTTATTCTTATGATTAAATGTATTTTCATGTATATCAGCTTGTGGGCATTGCTACTGCATGCCACTGAGAGGAGTCTTGCCCTGTAATAGAAATTTAAGTAGAAACCTATAAATAATACAAGCTATACAATTGTGCATGCAATCCTAGTGACATACTGTACCACACCAGACTCTGATTCCTGCAGCTTTGAAAGTACAGCAGTAGTCACATCATCTACACTGATGATGCTTGTTGAGCTGCAGTATCTAGAGATGCTGTTAGGAATAACATACTGTAGGTTTCAGAAATACAAATGATTGGTGTACTGAAATTACTGATTGCAAGCAAAATGGGAGGTTGGGCAGCTGACTTTAAATGCCAACATGTTACGTCTAGGTACTTAGAAAGACATTTAGATACATGTGCTGTATACCTACATGCATGTCAGCTTAATGAGTAGTGAACCATGCATTATAAAAGATGTTCATTCTGCACTATTTCACTGAAATATGAAGATGACAACTCAGTCATGTCCATCAGCATACATGCTTAGTGATCCAATGATGCAGAATGTTTTTTCTCTTGACCTCTAACCAGGAAAGCTTTTCATTTCTCCATGAGGTAGCTCTCTTTCATTTGGACAAGAAGAAATAGTATTTATTGAAGTAGACTCCTATGGTCTGCAAACCAACTTTTCAGCTTAGTGAATCAAGATCTGCCTGCACTTAGGTTGCTTTTGCCAGTATTTAGCAACCTAACAGGTCTGCCTTAAGTAATTGTGTGTTAGGTAGTTGAGATGTAGTGCAGTCAGAAGCATAAGCTGTATGGAAGGATGGGATGGAAAGAACCCGAATGAGATTTGCCTAAAGCTGCTATGGCAGCTCACATAGACAGAGATGAATTTTGAACTGAAGAAAGCCCAAGTGTTTTTGTTTAACCGAGTGGTTTTCTCACTTTTAAATAAGCTGCCCTATAGTAATTTGTTCTGATTTTTCTGGAAGAAAATTCTCATGTTTTCAACTATCAACTGAGAAATTTTACCAAGGATATTTCCATATTTAAAAAGTAAAAAAATCTGACCATTTATAACACTTTTTTAACCACCATACCTTTAGTTCTAAGAAAAAATTAATACTATTTTTGCATTAACATAATGCAAAAATAATGTAGAATCCTGCTACGTTCTTCTCTGAATGTTAGCCACTTCTGCTCTCCAGTTAGATTTAAGAATTGTATTAAGTACATTCATCAGTAAAACGTGATTATTGTATGTAATAGTAACTTATTTTATGTGAGATGGGGTTTTGATGACAACAGTAGAACTATATTACTCAGATTCTTTGCATATCCCAGAATTCTGGCATTCAGTGATTATTATATGAAACAAAAATTGGGAATTGCCTGCAAGCATTGTAATGAATTCACTGTGTAAATGGGCTATTCCAAGTATTAGCAAATCTTTGGAGAAAATGCTCCACAAAGCTTCTAATACTGTGGCTCAGAGGAGGTTAAAGGACACCTGTGTTTTTTATTCCTTGGATTACTCAAATGGGCAGTGCATCTTTCTACTGATGCCCGGAGAAGTGGTGTGTGCCCCATCCCTGGAGGTGCCCAAAGCCAGGCAGGTTGGGACATGGACAGCCCGATCTACTGGGTGGCAGCCCTGCCCATGGGAAGAGGCTGGAGCTGAGTAGTGGTCCTTAGGGTCCCTTCCAACCTAAACCATTCTGTGATTTAAAAAGTATTTAAATGACCTGTTTTAGGGAGGTGTCTGTGAAACAGAGACAGAATGTATCCTTCATTTTTCTTTCTGAGGGATTGCTATACCCCTTCAACTTTGTTTGTGTCAAGTTAGTGAAGAAAAGGAACAACCCCTTTTCCTTTTCTTTCTTCTGTATTTTTATGCACTTATACAGCCAAATTTAATTGCATATGCAGTGCAGTCATGTTCTGCATGATGGATGAAAAGCTGTTCTCAAGTGGATGAGTATGTCATGACTGAATTAGCTGGCCCCCTGCTTTTGTTATTTTAAAAAGGTCTATGTACTAAAAAAACTAGTTCTGTTAAATATTAGCAAGGCTGTAGAGAGAATTCTGATCACTGAAATTGACTGAAGATGTATTGTCTGCCTTGTGTGTTACGTCTGGTAAATAGCTGGTTGCTGTGGTGACTGCCTAAAAGGTAGAGGGTCATTGGTACCACATAAATTCTTTAAACAAAACTTGATCATAGCAAATTCTAACATTAGTCTTCAAAAAAGGATTAAAGAGGAGGAAGAGATTCAGACAGCTTTTTCCTTTTGTAAACTTGCTGCTTTATAGGGGAAAAATAGCTAGAAATAATATGTCTCGTACGAAATGAAAAGGTTGTGGATTAAGGCATTGCCTTGGTGAAACAGCTGTACGAATGTGAAACAGAAAGTTCTCCAGCTTCAGCTATTATGGGTTTGTTTGGCTAGGTCTAATTTTGGAAATCGTTATAGCAAAGGTAAATGACTTGCACAGGAGACTACTGTAAACAAAGGACTCGATACATTTACTTTGGCAGGAGGCTTGAGAAGACTCGGTCCTTTCACTGCCTCTTTTTTACAGCCTCTGTAATACTCTCACTGACTGCCTGTGTACGCGGGCGGCTCATTTCCCTTCCTCCCCCTCTGGCAGCTTCTTTTCCATGACAGGTAGGATTTAAGGGTGGCAGCACCTGCTGTTGAATTGCTGGTGAGTAGCTGTGCGATGCCTTTATTCTTGTGGTAGCTGTCCCTTGACTTCAAGAGCCACTGCATTTTGCTCAAGTAAGAATCTCCATTCTCTACAAGCCAAGTACTGGTGTACAATCTGTTTCAAATACTTTGCTTTTCAATTGTGGCTCCTCTGTTTGCATTGTTACATCTTTTACCTTATCTTTTAATAGCTTTATAGCTACAGACTGTAGGTATACCGGTGCTTAGCTGAATTTTCTACTTTTTCAGTGAGGATTAAAGCATGGGAATAATAATTCCCTTCCTAGGTCTCTGCCCATTCCGCACCTACTCACTCTTGTGTGGGTGCAAGAAAGCAACTCCTGTGATGACAGTGGCCACACAGAGCCTGCTTTGCTCTTCTATAAAGCTCTTTAAGAACAGATCATGTGCATGTAGGAGAACATACACTGATTGCTAAAACTGAAAGGATGAAGTAGAGGGTCACAGTCAATATTCTGTTTGCTGATTTCCCTGATTGCTGGAGAGTCCCCTTTGCATTCCATGTGAGGGGGATTTCTGGGTGCTGTCACTTCCCAAATTGTCTGGAGGTGCTTTCAGTCAAGGAATAATAGTTCAGCTTTTACCTTAACTCATAAATGAGGCGGGCTGAACTCTACCTTGAATTCATTAAAACACAATGTTGTTATGTTGTGTGTTCAAATCACAGGAAACCCATCCCTGGGCACTCTCTCACACATTTGAATCCTGTGGAGGACTGTTGCTGGTCATTCTGGTACATCACTTGTACCAACAGAATTGATGGGGTCATTTTCTGTTCCATTAGAAGAGAGGATTCTCCTTATACCTGGAAATGCTCCATTAGTGCTTGTTAACTAGAAATACAGTAATTGAGGAGCTGGTAGGAAAAGATTTTTTAGTAACCCTGATTTCTAAATTGGAGCATAACCATATAATAATTAAACATAAAAATATTTAACCAATATGACTGATACAAATAAGCCCCAATAAGCCAACAGTGAAATTGAGTGCCTGGAAAGATGTTTTGTTTCAGATTATTTTCATCTCATGCTGTATATACAATATATCTGTGTGCTTTCATGTCATGCAGTTGATTCTGGAGAAAAAGATGTGGTTTTAGCTGCATGAACTCTTTTGAACTTCCTTCCACCTGCATGGTCTTTGAATGTCAGGTGAAGCATGCAACTTCTGTTTTACTTGTATTATTTTCTGATGTCTTAAGAAATCAGAAGACAACAAAAAACTTAACTTGAAAAGAGGCAGCAACCTGATCTCAAATCTTACTGTGGGGAAAAAAATCACAAAACATACATCTCTTGTAAAAGCTAGCACAGTGAATAAGAATTAATAAAATGTAGACTTTTTTGAGAGAGGAGATGTGAAGATGTTATCACATTCTTCTGCATAAGTTAGTGGAGAGCTGGAAATGATGACTTGTGGTTACTGCCCCTAATGTTTGAATACAAACCTAAAGTCAGGCCAGGAGTTTTGGCTATGACAGATTTGTTGCAAATTTCCAGTGTAAAATCCAATCTAATATTTCAGAGGCAGAGGTGTGGCTTCAACAGAATAGAAACTCTTGGAGAAGTGAACTCTAAGAAGTTTGTGTGCTGTCTAATCACCAAGTGCCCCATGCATTGCTTTGGTCAGGATGTGGCTGCCTTCCATAAAGTGAAGAATCAGTATCATCTGCAGCCAAGCCTAAGATCAACTACCACTGTGATATATAGACAACCCATTTTCCAACTGTGAATTTAATATTGTAACCTTTTCATTAAACAGTGATATAACATAACAATTTCTAGAACGTAATACTCATAGGCATTTGTGTATTCCTGCTAAATAGCAATATGCTGCTCCTCTTAATTAATGTCTATTGTGGACAGTGTTTTGCTCCCTTTATACACATTGAAATGCTCTATATGTGTGACGTTCTCTATTGAAATATGTTACATTTCAGCTAGAAAAAAATAAATATGCGTTATGATAGTGTAAACCTATGCTGAGATGATATCTGTCACTCCTAGTGACAAGCCTGAGAGAGGAGAGTTGCACTGGTCGTGTTTGGGGTGGCCATGGCATTCTTCACACCTCCAATGAGGACTCAAAGATGGATGGTTAAACCTATGAGAAAGTAAAGCTGCAACAGTGCAGTAATTTGCTGGTTTCTCTTTCAGAGTTTCTGTTACTGTAGCCAACTTATTGTTAGTGGAAGCTCTTAGAAAGGATGGAGATGGGGAGGGAGGAGGAGGTGGAAAGGGAGAAGGTCTTTTTTTTTTTTTTAAACAGGATCAGCTTTCAGTGGTGAGCATGGGCTGAGCTGAGTCTCATTCCCCTGCATAGAGAATGGCTGCAGGCAGTGTATGCAGCAACTACCACAGGAACTTGGAATTTCTGTACGAGTATTTCGTATCTCTTGGAAAGCTGCCAAGCAGAATTTAATTGCTTGTGGTGAGATTTTTCACTGTGGCTAGACAGGGCATTGAATGCTTTTGAACTTTCAAATTACTATGGAGCAGCCTGATGTAGCGTGGTTGTGTTTAACATACAGGTACATAATGAGAGATATTTCTTAATCAGATAGAGTTCTTTGATGCACTTTTTAGAGTTACGTATACCAACTAACTTCAGGGAGAGGAAGGGAGTTCTTGTAATAACACACATGTTTGTTTTTCTGTTTAGTAAATTCACAGGTGTATGGTTTTTCTTGTGTCTGCCCAGGAAACCACGTCTTGTCTCCTGGAGAGTCTGTTGGAAAAGGTCTAACGCCAGAAGCTGCAAAAGAACTCGGTCTCCCCGAAGGGATTGCAGTAGCAGCATCTCTCATTGATGCACATGCTGGAGGACTAGGTACTTAGTCACATATTTACTGTTCTGGGAAGCAGGAATGTATTGAATTAATTTTAGCTTTTTTTTTTTTTTGCATAGCCAATTTTATATCCAGCAGCCTTCTCAGATGTTGTTCTTATAAAATAGCATAACTAAAATTAAAAACAACAACAACAAACAGTAAGTACCAAAATTGAATATCTGTTTATAGATAGGCCCTCAGGTATTGCTGCTTATTTCTTAGCAGCTGGACTTCCAAATTGTGCATTAACTCTTGTCAGCTCCACTTTGAATTCCTGAGCTGAAACACCTTTGGGCTGGCAAGGCAATGTGATGAGAGTGCACATCTTCTACTGCTCAAAATTTGGGGGATAAGAAAGAAAAATAAACATTTTAAACTCCAAGTAAGAAGTCTCATGTCTAAGTTGGTTTTCGTTCCTGCTTTTTAGGAGATATTCATCCTTTAAATACTGCAGTGGGTACTTTTTCATGGAAGTTTATGCTAGCAGAATGCTGGATATGTACCAGCAACAGTGCTTTTGGTCTAGGAGTAAGATTAGGTAAATACTGTTCATCTAAACTAGCAAACAAGAGTGGAGAGAAAGGTGGCCTATGAGAGGCAATCCTCATCTGAGACTTCCAGCTTTTTTCCACAGCTGGAGTGTGGAAGGCCTGATGTTAGTGGTTTTTCTTTTCCAGCACAATATTCTGATGTGCTCAGTTCCAGATACATTGAAATACGTTTGTATTTTTCTTACTATACTGTTTAGCTTTATCTAAATAAAGTAAAAAACAAAGTGATTCAATGTAACTTTTTCAGCAGGAAATGGAGGTTTTTGAGTTTGATAAGTTAGAAAAAAATCTTGCCTCAGGAAGTTTTGGTGTTATTGAAACAGTGCTACCTTTTTGATAACACTATCCAAAATTCTTAATACAAACTCATGCCTGCCTGTGCTGAGCAGTGAAAAATAAAGCATAAGTAAAATACTTGCAGCTTTCTGCTGCTCCCTACAAATAAGCCCTGTGTGTGTCAGCTGTGCTGCTATGTAGTCACAAGCCAACTAGGATGAAGGGATATGAGGACGTATCTTTAAAGACACTGATTTTTTTTCCCTTGATTTTCTGATTATTTAAGTAACTTTCAACCATAATTCTGTGATAACCATGGCAACCATGATAAGAGAAGACCCAGCAGACAGATTGGTAACAGAATCTTGTAGTTGTGACCTAAACAAGAAAGTGTTAAGCAAATGTAGCATACTAACCACAACACTTGGCACCTTTCACTTCGTAAAATCTATGGTTTTGAAAATATAAAATATCCATCACATGTTTTTGCTATCCTTCTAGAAAGAGAAATATTATTATTTATGTGGTAGGATTGCCAAACCAGTCTCTAGACTGCATATTATCTATTAAAAAATAATGGTCAAGAAAACATGGTTTGTTATGTTGCTGCAATGCCATGCAAGCAAGAATACAACTTAAGAAGAGGAGGAAGGGCAAAATTTCCACTTCAGCCTGTCCTTAACTGATTTAAGCATAATCAGATACGTGGTGAAGTTTCACTGCAGATCTGCACCATTCTGGAAGCAGTTCCTGGCACTTCTCTGGCATCTCCCAGTATAAAGTTCTGCTGCAGGCTGAGCGCTTGCTGTATTTGTCCTCCTTCCTGTGCTATCCTGCATGTAGAAGCTTCACACAGAAAGTTACAGCCAAGAATGGCTCCTCGTAGGGAAGGACTAATGCGTTCTGTAGATAGTTCTGTCTGACACAGACAGCAGCAGCAGCCAATACAACAGGGCTGGCAGCCTTCCAGTCTGCTGCCAAGTTCTCCCTTTTACCAACTCATCCCCTGACAAAACACATCAAACAGTGTGCGTGATAAACTGTCAACAAATAAACATACCTGCTGTGGTGCCTTTCCTAGCAGGGCGGTCTTTTTCTCTGTATGTTAGCACACTGCTCAAAGGAATGAAGGTCAGGTTGTAGTTGATACAACGCTTAAAGATCATGATGATAAACATGAACAAGAAAACATCTTGTGTCCTCATGCATCTGTAATAAAAAAGAAATATTTTATCAGAGTTATTTTATAGCTTTGTTTATTGAGAAAGTAGAATTTTATGATTTGTGGTAGTGGTGTGAGATATTTGGCAATTATTTGTGCATGGAAAAGCACTGTTTTGTGAGGGTTGGCTTGCTCTTCACTAAAATAGCATTTTGATTTTATTTTAATAGGAGTAATTGGAGCAGATGTGAGAGGACATAACCTGCCATGTGAAAACCAGCCAATTACATCACGAGTTGCTCTGATCTGTGGAACATCTTCATGCCACATGGGGGTAGGTTGTATGTATAGTCCTAATTTGTAGAGAATATAGTAACTTATGTGTTTGGAGGGAAAACTGACCTTTGTGCCTCTCGTCCTTTCCCTTGATTTTTTTTTTTTTTCTGTTAACTCTGTCTTTACCTTTGGTTATTAATTATATATTACCATGCATTTAGCAAGGACTTTAATAGTAGTAGAAATCAATAGTGAAAAATGACATGAAAAGTAGAAACCACGATGCTAGAGTGGCTTAAAGAGCAGGCTGAAATCTGAGCCAGACTCTGAGCTTGAGTTATCTGTGACAAGCCTGTCACTAATGTGTTACAGAATAGTGTCTTTGGAGAAGGAATGCGTGTCTCCAGTCACAGCCCTTTTCCGCCACCACTTCACTTAATCAATATAAATCATTCTACCTCTGTAAGTTGCCATGATCTATGGAATTACAATCTGTATCGTGACTAAAAAGAAAGAAAAACCTTGATAAGCAATTTTCTCTTTGCTAATTTTCCTCGGTGAATTAATACAAAAGCTTTTTCTGAAATTGCAATTAAAATTTAGTGTCTGCTTTTGAAATTTATACCTTTTTAAAATGTATGAGTCTGAAAGCATTCCATTTAGATAAGTACCCTTTTCTGCCACATTTTTTATTTAAAACTCATTTCACTCTTAAATTTAGACTGATTATTGACTTGTTTTTTTTACTAAATGAGCAAATGGCAGTGGGAGTGCTATTGAATTTAGAGAGGTCTAACATGCTTCATGGAGAGAGCTCTCCTGTAGAGAAAAAGAAAGGAAGCAGATAATAAAGCATCAGGTTTAGCAGAATCTATAAGTTGCCTCTGTAGTAACAGCATGCATTAAAGTGATCTTGTCACATGGATTGTAGTGCAGCAAAGCATTTAGGCACGATTGAATTTAAAGATAAAAATAATCCCAGTATTGTGAAGCAGAGATTTAACAAGAGCTTAGATGCTGTAAAACAATGGGGAATATATTTGGTTTCGTTCCCAAGCTGTAGATTTGAATATCTAGTGTGCTGCTATTAGCTTACTTTGTCTCTGAAAGATCACATTGGTGTCTATACCTATTAAGGTGCTGGAATGGCACCCTGCAAACACCAGCTCTGGGGGTGAAGTTGCCCTTCCAAGCATGCCCTTACTTTCACTGTTTGCAGTTCATTTGGTGAAGGTCCTTCAGAAGAAGCCATTTGCGTGAACTCTTCCTAACCTGTTTCATTTAGCTGAGTTAGTTTAAATCATTAAAATAAGCTGGGTTAATAGATACATAATACTGGGCTAAAATGAGCTAAGAACCTCTCAATCAGTTTCCCCCAAAAGGTCTGAGGGCAATGTTGAAGGGCTGGAAACGAGCCAGCTGGCTGTAACTTATTCCTTTAGTGTAACTCACCCTGGAGGAGGACATGTGTATGGTTATTTATTAATTTTTAAAATGTGTGTATTGGTAAATTCTAGCATGGTTCTGAACTCAGTTCACAACTGCAGTTTGGGGAAAAAAAAAACCAACAAATTGAATGAAAGCATATCAGTGTAAAGACTTTAAAAGCACTTTTTGTGTGCGTACTCCAAGATGCTGTGAGACGTGGCCCCGTTAGCTGCACTAATGTAACAGAAGTGGCATGGCAACATCCATGTTGGTGTTACTCATTGTTCTGTTCTGTCATTAAAGCTAAACTGAAGTGTGCCTACGCTGTGCACCAGAGACAAGATGGAACCTTTCAAGACTCTTAATCATTTGAATGCAAACTCAGAAATAGATGCTTGTGCAGTGTTGGGTTTATTTAGATATAACTACTCAGCATTTTATAATCATTTCCTTAACTACCTTCCTTCGCTTATCTGATCAGAGGTATAGCAATCTTTAGCAGGCAAATTCTAAACTGCTCTGCATTTAATCTATGGAAAGATTTCTGTTTACTGTTATTTTATCTATTACCTACGTACACTACATGAAGTGAATGCCGAGCACACAGCACAGTTGTATTTGTGTTTTAATGAGACCTATATGCAGCTGCATTTGGCTGGAATTAGCTGTTCCTTTTTTTAATTAGGGCTATAAAATGAAAGTATATTATGCTTGTGTTTTGATAGAAATATATATTTGCTCTCTCTGTGTGCACCAAGGGACCCTCAGGGCTATAGAGATTAATCATCGAGTTTAATTTAATGCAGTGGGAGAGAGACCTGTGTGGTCAGGCGGGCATTAAAAAGTGCCTTTGATCTGCCTCAGGTGCACTGAGCCCCAGTGAGCCAGCAACAATAATACCTTTGTGAGATGATCAGAGACGAGAGAGGGAGAAAATGGCCTGTGTGGAAACTCAAGGCCGTCCTTTGTTGTGGTTCTGGCAACCGAAAGAGCCAACTGTCAGGAGAACTTCAGCAAACAGAAAGCAGGGTGAAAGTACGGCTGGATTTTTTTCAAGAGATTGTAACAGGAAACTGTTCAAAATCATCTGCTATGCCTCTCTCCCCTCCCTTCCTCCTCTTGGTGGGGGCAGGAGCATTACTGCTGCTGTGTCTGTTGGTACAGTATTTCCACTCTCAGACCGAATCCTCCATGAGTCACAGAGCAGGTATTGCTTGAACATGGCATTGACTTTAAACTTTTAAGAGAAACTACTCCATGACCCAATTTTTATTACCTCAAGGACTCTAGAGATCTTGAACAAAAGACTTTACTAGTTATGCCTTTGATATTTTAGAGAGTACAAATGGAACCTAATTTTACTCATGGCTGTAATAGTTTGTGGTAACGCTATCACTTTTAAGAGAAGATCCACTTCTAAGAATTAACCAGTGACAGTTTTGGATGATCAAGCATATGCAAAGCACTGTGTTTCTGTTGAGATACTTAACTAGCTTGTGAAAGAGGCAAAAAGCACAGTGTAATTAGGAACCATGGCCAGGTCCTAGCAGGTAGCTGCTAAAGTCACTGCTACCTGAGGGCTCATCCATTATCCATGCTTGGGGGCATGGGGACTGATAGTGTTTTGAATGTTTTGGAGCAGTTATTCATTTTACGTGTTATTCTGCTGCCTCCTTTGCCCAAGCAGAAGTCATCAGTGCAGCTTGCTTTTGAAATGGCAAATAAGCTGTCCTTTTGCTTTTGAAGGTCGGTCCCTTAGTGTAGGGCTGGGATTCATTTGCTGTGGCTTTGATCTCTGAGCAGTGTAGGTATTCCTTTCAAGTGATGGTACGCAGTGGCTGGCTGTTCTGCGTGGGCTGCTGCCGCCCATCGGGCTTTGTAGGAAGGGTGTCTAAGCTCCAGCACCCACACTTACTTTTGAAACTTAAAGGAAACTTTGCTTGTGCCGCCGCGGCAACTACACAAAGTGTCCTGTATCACAGAGCTCCTAGTATTCCTTGCATTAATTAGCAGTACTGCTGCTGCTTTCTGATGGATGAACGTTGCAATTTCCCGTACCTGGTAAAGAATAGCGCCTTCTCAAGGACACTAAGTTCACCTTTTTCCCCCTCATAATAACATGTATTGGGAGACTGTAAGCAATTGGAGAGTACAGGTTGCAGGACAGTTGTTCCATTTGGGAAATATTTGTTATCCTTGCCCTAACACCTTTCTGAATTCATAGCTGGAGGAATTAGACAGAACATCATCTAATGGGAGCATTGTCTGGGCTGATTTCAGCTTACTGAGAGAGGGGGCACTGAATTTCAAAACTGCTGTTTTGAAATATGATGGGTTTGTCCCTTTCTACTTAGGGTCTCTGTTTTGGTGTGTTGTTTTTTTTCCCATCCTCATTTAGTGATATGGTCATTCTTCAGTCATTCTGTTTTCTTTATCAGCGCTCTGTATGCAACACTTACTTTTTGGGATTGTCAGGGAGTCTTTTTTGGTTTGAATGGAGTTTCTTCTTTTACATCTTTTTGTTATTCCTCCATCTTTGTCACTGGGAGCTGACTCATCTTCTGTGGTGCACAAGTTATTTTTTTCCCCTGGTGGTAATGTATGTGTGGTTTGAATTTTGGAATTCAGTCCTTTTTTAAAATTTGAGAGGCACAAGTACATTGTTTTCTATCTTGCTTATATTCACTACGTGATCTGAGGAACTGAGTTTGAGCAGCAAAATGGGCAGTTTGTTTTGCTGTTCCAATGCTTACTATGGATTATTTTAGGAAGAATATCCCGTATTCTGTTTTACCAAGCCTGACTAGTCTTTGCCTGTTTTCTTCTAAGGGAACTTCAGCCCAATTTGCTTCTTCTAAATTTGTTCATTTGATTCTCGTGATGACTGGCAAACACAATAGAGCTTCATTGCTCCACAATATCCACCCAAGCTGCCAGCTTTGTTCACACAAATAGAGTGCAAAGCACGTTTCCACCCCCAAAGCATGCACAGTACGTGTCCTTTACAGTACATCCTGGAGTGGAGGCTGCAGAGACATGCTGGCTCGAAGTGTTCTCATAGCCTGATCTCTGTAATCTCGGTGGGAGCCAGACCAGCAAGTGGATTCCGTATATTTTGGCTCTGATACCAGAGTCTCCTCTTCAGAACATGCCACGTTGTTAAAGCAGCAGACCTTAGAGTAATTACTACAGGACTCCTCAGCTGCTTGAAATCATCTGCGATGAGGGGAAAACTTGCAGAGACAAAACAGCCTGGTGCTTGCTCTCCCAGCTATATTTAATCTCATCGGATGGCACTGAGGAAAGTGTTTCTGGAGCAGAGAGCTGTGAGCAGCGCTTCAGCCTCGCGCCCTGCAGCACGGCTGCACATGTGGCCCTGCTGTGAAACGTGCAGTCTCCGTGGGGACAGGGCCAGGAGCCCTCAGCGAGGAGCCTGGGTGCCAGCTGGCTGTGACCCAGGTTCAGCAAAGGCAGCAACTTGTCCTTCTGCTGACCAAGGAAAAGGGGCTGGGTTTGGGAGGGTGAGATGAGAGAGGAGGAAGGCAGGAGGGAGAAAAAAAAAATGAAAAAAAAAAAAAAAACCCCGAAAAAAAACCAACACAAAAGCAACACTTCTGAGGCTGAGGCAATCTGAAGAAGCTTTTGCAATGACCTGTGCCTGCTTTTGAAATTGATAAGTGCTTGCCCTCCTGCTTTTTTAATATTCTCCTCTTCTGTAAGGCCAGTTCTACACATGAGTCACAGAGCTGGTGTCTTTCAAATGGGAGGACTGAATTAGTGTCACAGGAACCTCTCCCTTGCTCTGTCCTCACATTCAGTTCAGTTCTGCTAGCTTATATATCGAGTTTGGCAGCAGTCACAGTGCTGACTTCCCAGCTAATGAAGACATTTTACATTCAGGGAGGGCTGTGTGAGATGAAAACCACATTTTCTTCACGACTGTTGTTACAGGTTGCCCATCCTTGCTCTGCACAGATTGTGTCTTCTGAGGAGGTCACTGGGTCTGCTTAGGTATTTTTCAATCTATGGCCCTGGAAGGGTTACATAGCCATAAAAATGCCTCCGCCTTCTACTCATCCCTCAAAGAAGTTCTCCACACCCTTTTTTAATGAGGCTGCCTTGTTCCATGCTCTAGCATCTTTGGTTTGCAAAAGAAACAAACAAAGCTGTAATATCCCCTGCACTGGCATTAATTTGACATTGTATGCTTTGTTTGCTTTGTTTTGTTTATAAAAGGCAAGAAGTAAAATATTTCTGCTAGCAGGGCATATAAAAGATTGTTGCTTTTCTGACCTCATTATATTAATAAAAGCTAGGAAGAATTCAGTAGTGGTGGGACATCATGTGCAGGCAGCCTCCAAAACCCAAAGCACTTACTTGCAGAACTAGTAAACCACAAAGCTTCAGATCTTAAAATGTAAATAGGAAGTTGGAGAGTTTACTTTAGAGCCAGCAGTGGTGAGTCTGTATCATGTTTATTTCTGCTTGCCTCCCAGCCTTTTCTGAAGCTTGGCAGAGATGAAAGGAAGGGTTTTTCAGAAAATGAGTTATTAAAAGTTTTTGTTATGAGCAATATTTCTTTGTTCCTGGCCTGGCATAATTCAAAGCTCAGGTAAGCTTTGGTGGCTGGGAGAATAGGACATTCCTATTCACTGCATGCCTGTCACAGAAACCCAAGTTTTGCATCGCGTCACTTTGTGGGCAGTCAACCTGTTCATGGGATGCAGCTGAAAACAGTACAGTCACTATATTGTACGTGCCCTAGATAATGCTTAGCAGCATTTCCAGAAAGCTGCAGTCCATTCTCCTTTCCTTTTGTGAACAGATCATTTGAGTTCAAAGACTCGAAGAATAGATGGGGATAGAGCAAATGCTTTGAAAAATATTCTGCTTGGAGCCTATAAGAGGACTGATATTCTACAGGCGTCTCACTGACATCAGTGAAAATGCTTGCTTTGAAAATTCCAGCAGATGCAGTGGTTTTCATGCTGCGGTTAGCTGCAAACCGTCCTGTGTGACATGCAGCCTTACATTAGGATATCTGTTCTATAATACTAAGCCTTTCTGCAGTGCCTTCTCTTTGGTGGTCTTTGCAACAGTGAATGAATGGAGTAAGAGAGTGGGAACTACTATTTCATTTTTATTAGACAGGAGACTGAGACACTTTGTAGTTTAGTAGATTTTTTAATTATTAATCTTTACTTTTACAAACTGCACCTATACAGTGCTTTGGGACCGTAGATTCGAGTATGTTTAAGCATGCAAGATTTTTCCCTGTTCTAAAATGACAACATTTATATGCTGCAGATGACACTGTGTTGCCCTGTACAATAAATGCATGAAACAAAGATGTTTTCTTCCTTCTCTGGGTTTTCTATTCTATGACATGAGCACAATGGATGTGAAGGCTTATGTTGGACTTCCTCCAGATATGTCCCCTAATAGGGCCCATCTCCTGTTTGTCACTGCTTGACTCGTGTTTTGCCTTAGAAAGCATGAGCTTCTTACCTAGCTATGCTGACACTAGTAAGATTTGTGTAGTCTGCCTGCCAGAAATACTGTCACCTGATTTGTACCCTCTGCTGTGGCATTGAATGTTACCTGTAAGAAGCTCTGGCAGCCACCACTTTGTATCTTTAATTCTTAACTGAAGCTCTTATGTATTTTAATAGGGTTTGAGGTTTTTATCTGTCTCTCAGCAGAGGGAGACTAGATTCTACAGCAAGAAAACTTTTAAAAATTGAATTAAACTGAATTTAAAAATTGTTGCTTCATTGGTGTATAGATATCACAGTATTGTAGGGAAAGGATAAAACGACTTGATTCTGTTTTATTGTATTATTATTATGTTCACAACAGTCTATCAGCAACTGTGGCCCTCCTTTGTAACAAAAGATTTTCCTGTTTTCTATATTCTTCAAAATGATGATGCCAGACGTGACACGTATGATATTTTATCAGTGCTGCAAACTGACCAACTCTGATTTCTCCCTTCAGCCCAAGAAGAAAATATTAGCCTGAAGCTCGTAGTCTTGAGTGTCTTACTGGCATTCCTAGGACAGACAGATGGGGACTCCTTCAGATCACGAGCATGTTTCTGTATAATTAATGGTCTTTCCAGTTGTCTTGTTTACCTAGTTTTTGTTTGGTGCCATGAATTTGTCAAGCAGCCTGCTCTCTTGGTGTATCAGGCACTGGAATGGACCCTGGGGGTGTTCAAGGAAAGGCTGGATGTTGTGTTGAGGGACATGGTTTAGTGGGAGCTATTGGTAATGGGTGAATGATTGGACTGGATGATCTTTTAGGTCTTTTCCAACCTTGGTGATTCTATGATTCTATGATTCTAGATCTCATGGTGAACCAAAAGGACAAGTGATGTCCTTCTCTGATGCTAGTCTTTTTCTCAGAAGAACTTAGCTGGACTGTGAAGGAACAATTAAGATTCAAATTATAAGGGATGTCCTTATTCATCTGCTGGGATATCTCTGGGCCTTGGAATGAACAGTTTTCAAGGGAGTACAGTAATTGCATGAAAAACAACTTCATTGTTTTGTGTTAGCTTTAAAAGTTTGGATGTAGCAGTATTTGTAGCAAGTATTATGGGATTTGGGATCAAAATCCCAAATGCCGGTTAATATTGCTGGTGTCCCATGTGATTCTGCCTGATTGCGTCTGTTCTGCAGTTTACCTTCCTTCATTGACTTAGATGGGGCAAGGTTTGTTAGCAAGAAAGTCAATCTCTTTTCATACAATCATTCTGGATGCAAATGAGGAGAAACATTAGCTGCTGCTTTTTTCCCAGTGTCAGCTGGGAATCACAGTTTATGCTGAGTTCATTGTTTATAACTGTGGGTGAAGGCCTGAGGTTCTCTCCCAGTGTTTATTCTGACCTTGGGAGTTTGTCTCAGTAAGTAAGGGCTGAATAAACACCAAGTAAGGTTCTCAGGATTTACCCATTTAGCTATTCAAATAAAAGCATGTTTAAAATAGTGTGTGATGGCATATCCCACATAATGTAAATCTACTTCCATTAACTCAGAGGTATTGTAAAAGAAGATTAGTTTTACATGTAAGTTTGATACTGTTGTTGGTAGTGGCCTGCGCTACCAAACAGTGAAAAAGAAAAGAGAAACATCTCTCTAAAATGTACTGCATTATGCAGTAAATATCTTAAGGTGCATGGGAAGGGCATTCCAAGTAGATAAATAAGCCAGACCTCATTTGAAAAGATTTTCTTTTCCTTGATATTTTGCACTAGTTGCAGTGAGAACTGCAGGTTTTGAAGAATAATTCAATCCTGTAAATAATAAGGAATGTTACATTCATGCAAGAGAACTTGGGCTACCTGTTTAGGTACCACCTGGGATTTGTCTCCCACCCTTCCCTTAAATTTCTGTTACGTCAGCTACTGAGCTTCAAGTTCTTCAGGGTTGTCACCATCTGATAGAATGGGTTGGCCAAGTTGGGTTGTCAAGATTTCATCTACTTACCATGCATATTAGAGATGACAGTGAAAATACTTTCAAGAAAAAGCAAGGGTCTTATGGTACAGTCAGTGGGGAAGGATGTAAAGCAGGATAGCTCATATCTTTCTGCAATTTAGCAGTTCTGCCATCAGCTACTTGTGGAAACACAGCACTCAAACTCCCTTATGGACAATGTATGTGTGTGCTGCAGTCCTTTAGTCACAGTGACAAGGAATGGGCCCACTTCAGACTGCATTGAGACAACCTCCGGGATTTTTAAGTGTTATTTGAAGACAGAATTGTTATTCTGTCTGGCATGCGAGGTGAGCAGTCACAGTATTTGTATCATAGCTGTTCTGTGTGCACGTTTCCTAACCTTTCAGGTTGGGGCAAGGTCTTGCTGGTGTCATAAAATGAGGTAGTGCTGCAAATCATATCTGTAGCATATTTATTTAGGAATGAGAACTGAAGCTGAGGGACTGTGAGCTGCAGGAATAGTGCTGAGACATTAAAAAAACCCAAAAAACTCCCATGTTCTTTTAAAGACTTATATTGATCTTTAAGTCAGCATTATAATAAATGCATTTTCTAATGCACAAATGAAGTTTTTACTGAGAGATTTCTAGTGTTCATGCAAGATGTGCTTTGTGAGCAATCTCAGTCTCTTCTAAAGGTTTGGCATCTCATGCGGGTTGGAAGTGGGAACAGAAATACTGGAGCCTGGGAGGATACTTTGGAGAAGGATTATTCTATGATTGCCCTGTGCCTATGGTCTTCCCTAAGCCATCTGTTGTTAGCCACTGCAAACAGGTGACTGAGCTATATGGATCTTTTGGCTTGACTTTATTTTTGTTGTTAGATCACTGAAAGGAGATAGTTTCTGTTGTGGTAAACTTTCAGGAATGTAATTTAGCATAGCAGCAAATTTAGTCTTCTAAAGTGAATATTTAAAATGCCCTGCAGTGAGCTGTGTGTGCAGAGAGATTTATAATCTTCACATCAAGTGGCATTTTGTGACAGTGAGAATCTATCATTGGAAGAGAAGTAAAAATAAATGAGTGGTATAAATTGTTCCAGCTCATTTGAAGCCCTATATCTCCAGCAGCATAACTTCAGAAGAGTGTTGAATAGCATTTCAGCAGAGGATACAAGTAGAAGCTATTGTGTAACCAGACAACCTTTCAGTCCATTTATCAAAATGCTTGTAGTTCCCATTTCAAGAAAGGCGACACAGTAAATATGAGCAAAAAAAGGTTAATCTGTATGTCTATATCCAGACATTGCTCAAAAATAAAACTAAAATAAATCAGTATGGTACTGTTATTCAGTGCTTCGCAAAAAAACCTTATCAATCCATGAAGAATGTGGGCTTTTTTCCCTCTTTTGGACATTGAAAACAATTCAGTAGATTAAAACTCTTTTTTTCCAATTTATGTAAGAAACCATGGCCTTTCAGAGTGAAAAGACAAAAAATCATACACTGCTGTGCACCTACTGTTTGCTTTCCCATGCAGTGGCACAAGATGTGCCTGATGTTAACAGATTCTGGAAAATGACAGAATTTAAATATGAGTATTTAAGCCTGGTACAGCCAAAATGTATCTAGTTTATAGGATTTGTTTCAAAGCTGAGCATTTGGTTAGGGTCTCTGAGAAGAGATTTGAAGTTCTTGCATCTCTGATTAAGGTGGATGGAAATGGTGCAAACTGAGTATGCCTGGAATGGTTACTCATGAATTCATTCTTATTTGAATTTTTCCAGAGTTGAAACTGTCTCAAGTTGTCCCAGGCTTAGCTCCAAGTTTGCTTCCTGACATAAACATGGGAGGTCAACCTCACACGTAACAAATAAAATTCTACAGGGGTGGATTTTCTTTTGAGGACAACAGTGTTGTTTTTGTGTCTCAGGCAGTTCAACCCAGAGACAGTTCTAGATTTGGATACTGTGCTCAGATTTCCCGCTGCTCCTATTCACTACTTCTTGAGGCTTATCTCATCTATGACTCTGAATGACCTGTTTACCTGGAAGTACTCTCTCAACTTTCCTGGCCTCTCCTGGTACTGACACAGAAGCCATTTGATCAGCTGGTCCCAGCACCTCTCTAGGGGCAATTCTCAGGTCTTGGCACCAGTGTCTCAACCAGCATAACCAACCAATGTTCCTCGGAAGAGGTTTGTATAAATAAAATGTCATTTTTCTATAAAGAAAACAGCTCTATCATAGCCCTCCAACACCTTTTCACTTTGTGATACCTTTTTAGATCATCTGTTGAATCACAACCTCACTAGTGTATTGGTTTCAGGAATCCTTTCCAAGGATGCTCAATTCCAAGGATAGATCTTAGTGCCTTTATTTTCTGTTCGTGAGTTTCAGTTCTACATGAACAGCATTTGGGGTCCAACTTCCAAGATGGTAGTGCAACCAAACTCCAAACTGCCACCATCTACCATCATGTCTGAGGTCAGTGACTCTAATTCAAAATTATATATATATAGATATATATGTGTTCCTTGGAGTTTTGTAGTCACGTGGGTGCATTACTCACATGAATGCAGATGTCTGCTGCTCACAGTGGGTCAGTAGAGTCATCTCTGAGCCATCAGGAGATGGCTGCCAGCTCTCTGCAGATCTCATAGGAGGCTGAGAAGTTTGTATTTATTCATGGACAATGGCTTTTCTTTCCTCTCTCTCTAATTGCTCATCTCACAGAGTGTCCGTACGTAAGTAGTGTGATATGGATACCATTAAGCCATGCCCATCTTCCAGCTTGTGCTTTGAAGTAGCCAAGTACCAAACACTCATGTCTTGTTACAGCTCCAACTTTCTCAAACTGGCAAATTACAGCATAACTTGTCATGAGACTTGAGGAGTGCATTGTTCAGATGTAGTCCTCTCACCTTTTGTGGCCAGAGCACTCCTGGTTAAGTAAAAGATGAGGTGACAGAGAGATGCATTGCACTTCATAACAGTGCCTTGTGTGTTTTTCCGTGGTGCACCCTCCTCATTAAAAAGTGGGTTGTGGATCACAATTAGTTTGTGATATCTCTTTTCCTGCTCATAATGCCTTTCTAATGGCACCGGGAGAAGAATGTAGCTGTAGGCTGTCTCTGTTATTATCATAAAGTATGTGAAGGACACTCTCCTTATGCAGAGCTAGGAAAATATTTGTTTGAATGGGGAGGAGCTGCAAGGACATAGCTGTTGGCCTTGTAAAAGTTCAGTGCTGAAGTACTACACATTGTGTGGATTTCCATATCATTTCTGAACTGGAGCACCCACTCTGTTTTTGTTCCCTCTTTGTGAGAAAGAAAATAGTAGGGAAGGCTTAATGCAGCCCTAAATGCAGCGAGCCAAATTTAACTTTCTTACAGTTGGATTGCCTCGCTCTGATCAGGTAGGCAATACAGAGTGAAAATGAAATACCCCCCCAATTTTGATTTAGTAGGTAGGTGCCATTCTTGCATTGTATTTTCCCCTCAAGAAAAATGGTAGTCTGGTATAATATGAAAAATATTACTGATTAAAACAGGTCTCAGTTGTTCAGCTTTCCCGGTTAACGCTGAACAATTCTCTGAAGGCTGATATCATTGCATGTTTGCTTTGTAAGATTGGTATCTAAAAAAGAAAGGGAAGCAATTTTAAAATCAGCATAGACAAAGCAATTGCCAAGTTGGTAATCAAGTAATTAAGAGTATAGGCATGTGAAGAAATTAACTGTGTAATCTATGGGGTGTATTTGCACGCTGTCAGCGACTTTGCAGTAGCACTCCTGGCCCTGGTTTCCTGTGGAATGTGCAAGGTCCCTGGGATTTGTCACATGATATGCCACAGAAAGATGATGAGTAGAGGTGGTTTTTACCAGGCAACTGGCCTCCTATTTTTGCCTGTAATAATTTATTCATGTGGCAGTACCCAAGATGTATTGACACCATACTCACTGTTGGCTGAAAACTGGTGCGGTATGTGGAGAAAAACGTGAAATACCCACAGTTAGCACAGCTGAAGAGGTTGGAACTGGTTGGTATCTCAAAGTGGGTTGCCATGTAGAGGTGCCTGTTATTCTGTTAAGGGCACAGCGAGCTCTTTTAGCCCCACAGCATCCCTTTGTCAGAAGGTTTTCTCAGAAACACAACTTCAAACTGGCTGCTGGTGGCAGAGCTCCAAGAAAGCTGCTTATGGGAGTGCGGTCTGTGAGCTCTTAGAGTCCCAGCTCTTGGCAAGAGCCTTTTGTATTGCATTTAAGAAGATAAAAGAAAATACAGCTGAATAAAAGTTTCAGGGCTTTTTTGTTTGTTTGTTTCTTGAAAAGTTTAGAAAAAAATTGTTGTCGATTGCAAGTAATGTTTTAGGTGATGTGTTTCACTCTTTTGAGAACCAGGTTCCTTTGGGTGAGGAAAGGAAACCCCCAAACCCTGCCTAATCATTTCAGCTGGTGGCTACATTTTCAACAGCAAAACGTGTGAGTAGGTCGTCATCCCCCTTGAGTGAGGGATATGTCTGGTAAAGTCATGTCCAGCCTTTGGATTTTGAAGTGTGTATCTGCAGCTAGACTGATACTCTTAACAAACAAAACTCTGACAGCACAAGCTGTCTTTAATTATTCTTATTCCCTACCTTTTTTTTTTATTTGAAATAAGGAACATGGGCATGCAGAAGCAAACAAATTCCCTTTTCCTTTGCTATCTAACTGTATACCATCTCCCATTCAAGGAGATGTCTCTCACCTTTGTGGACATATGCTAGTTTTCTTAATTCTAGACACTTAAAAGCTAGGGCCACCATACCCTCCTATGGGTGAGTGCCTGAGTCCATTCTTGGATACCTAAAGAGAAGGCTTCATGTTCTGTGTTCCAGAAATCAATGGGAAATGTGTGTCTCTGGCATTTTGAAATCAGATGACCTATATGTGTCTAAATAGTAGTGCTAGCCCAGGTTCAAGCAGTGTACATCAGCATTATTCTGAGGAAGCTGGTGGTTAGCATGCAGGTTTGAACAAGTTAAGGCTTTGGCTTCCAAGGCCAGGAGCACTGCTTCAGACAACTTTATCTTTGTGCATGTAAATATAAAGTTGATTAAATGATATTATTGTGATTCAAAATATTCTTTCATTAAAATTCCTAAGAAAAAATGCAAATACCTTTCTCATTTAGCCTTGAATAAAACTCTCACGGTGAAAATGTTACTAATTTCAGTGAAATTTTCCTCTGATTAGTTCTTGGAAGATATAAAGCCAGATTGGGCAATGTATAATCCCATCATGTAAGTCACCTGGAATATTTTTAGAGATGAGGTGGTTGTCCTAGGCATGTATTTCTTTCACTGGGCATTGATCACATACCTTATTTGGTGTGTAGGTTGTAGACCAGTCAGTGTTCTGTGGAAAATTCAGAAAACCATCTGTTGTTGTGATTAGTTTGTGATGCCACCAAGTGAAGAATAAGCAGCAAAATCAGACAGGTGTTTGTGTGTTTCTATGGCCTGAGTGGATCTGTTGTGTTTGCTAAGCTGCTGCAAGCTGTGCTGGCTTTCAGCATTCCTACTGCAGGTCGCACACTGAATCATACCTGCCTTTCTTGTCTGTCTCTTTCAACCTTGGCTGCCTCCACAGCCGGAAATCTTATCTGTGGTGTCTTTTACAGAAAAAAATGTCACTTGATGCCTTTGACTGAGGGGTGTTTTTGTCTGTTTGTTTCTTGTTTAACCTTCACAGATGTCACTGGTCAATTTGGTTTTGCTTTAATTCATTCTCAGTTGCTAAGGTTTAGTAACCTTCTAGGTGTCCTTGATAAACCCATGACGTAGCCTTTGCAACAAATGATGGTGTCCATGCCAGCAAGGCATTTATGAAAGTGATTGCATCACATAAATCAGAATTCTTAAATCGCCTGTAAATAAATTCCCCAAACATCTGTGGTTGGATGTGTTGAGACAAAATCCCAAAGTCCATATTCTGCCTCTGTGGTCTTTACTCAATAACTGCCATGCTTTCAATGGGTTAAAGTTAGCTCTGTGCAAAAATTGTTGTGGCCCAGTCTTGTTGTGGCTGGAGAGCAACTCTATCCCTGTGGGTGGCCACGTGATGCCAACCTGTCACAGGGAGGAGAGCTATGTCACTTGCCACCAAAAGCTATGCAGCTACATTGCAAACCCATGATGGTCAGAGGATAGAAGTTTGAACTATAATCAAATAAATAACTGGTGGTATGTGACCTTTAGGAGTTGGAATTCCAACTTCAGGAGTTGGAATATTAATTAATTTTAGCTTTCTTTGGGTTCTGAAGTACATTTTTTGTGTGTGTTCCAAGACCTTATTTGCTGAAATATCAGGCTAAAGCTTGAATATTGATGTGTGTTTACTATTTAATTAGTAATTATATGCTAGTAATACTTACATTGAATAAGTTCACCAAATTCATCATAACCTTGACCAGGAGAATTGCCCTCAGAGTTATGGGGAAGCTAAGATTTAAACCTGTTTAGTGCTTGAGAAGTAGTGCCAAGATGGCAGTTGTACAGTAGGCATCAGTACTCTGAAAAAAAACAGCTGTGCACCCCAACCCTGCTCCACAATATGCATCATACATCCAGTAGCTATCAGTATGACCTGAATTTGAACCCGAAACCTAGAAATGAAACATTCTTGGGTTTCCCTTTGAATTCTCTCTTTTTTTTTTTTTTAATTAATCTCATTCTTTGTCAGAAAGTTGTGGCCAAATGGCTGTTTAAGACCCATCTGTCAGCAGAAGCAAAATGATGCAGTTTTCTTAATACAGGATTTAATGCGTCAATGTAAAACCCCTGCATTGGATGAAGATCAGTATTCTTAATCTACAGTAAGATGAAGTTTGGAAGTTAAAAGTCAGCAAAGAATTTAATGAAAGCATTTGACCTGTCGATGATCAAAATCCAGACCTGTAAAGAGCATTCATTTGTTGGTGACTGATACAGTGCTGTGCCTTGTTTCTTACCCTATTCTCCTTTAGTGTCTTAGATTTCTTTTTCATACCTGCCTTAGCATAACGAAGGCAGCTGTTCTGAATTTCTGGCTATGGAAACTGATAAGTGAAATGATTTTGAAACAACTTTTCTGAATTAGCTTCTCATTATTAAGCCCTTACTTTAAATAATTAGTGACAGTAGAATGCAAGTTTAATTTGGCCGTTATAGGTCACGAATAGTTTAATTTTTGTCCCTGCATGCTGTACTGCAAGTTAATAGAGAATCTTATGGCTGAAATCACAGGCACAATATTCAAAAAAGAAAAGACACTGAAAGGCTTGTGTATTTAGCAGCATACCCTGTTAATACAAAGATTTGCTTTTCAAGTAATAGCCAGGTCCTTCAACAATGTTGTCATTAGGAATTTTTTTTAAGCTATTAGGAGTTTTTTGTAAGCATATAACAGCAACAGAAGGTGTCATCTAAGGAAGAAAATTGTGTTGGAATTCATGCTTCCATAAAACTGCTCTCTCCGGCAGGGCCTGTTTTATTTTATCTTGTTCTGATTACTGTAACATTTACGCAGAACTGATGAGGAAACACAAGCATGTGCCCAGTCATTATGGCTAGTCTAGCAAAACAAAACTAAGTCAAATAAATCTTGCTTTTTGTCTTGCTAATTTCATGGAATAGCCACGTGCCTTGGTGATTCTTTTGTGAAGGTCTGTGTTCTGTTCCATTTTCTGTCCCAAATGACATTTGGGAAAGTTAAACTTAGTTTGGATTAAATGTTGTCATTTTCATTATCTTACATTAGCAGTAAGTTAGATGTAGGTAGTAAGCAGTGGTTTTTTAACCCATCTTTTTCAATAGAATTTTTTTTTTTTTTTGAGGGAGTGGCAAGTGGGGGAGGAATAAACCAAATATGCTTCTACCCTTGTACTGCTGCCATTTGAACAGGTTCCTTCGTTCTTTAGCTTAGTTCCATATAGCATTATCTCTTTTAAAGATATATTTCTTTATTATTTCTTTATATATATATATATATATAATATTTATTTTATTTATTATTATATATATTTTATTTATTATATATATATATTTTTATATATATATATATTTCTTTATATTTTCTATATTAGCTGCCAGACGTGCTGGTGATGCGTTCTTAGATCTCAGATCGGTTGACATTGATTTTCCTAGCACACACCAATGTAGAAATCTGGTCTGTAACTCATCCAAATGGTCTATTCATAACAAAAAGTGCCTTCTGGCAGTTGCACTGCAGCTGAATACTATTAAACTGAATTCATCATTTGTTTCTGATTGCTCTATATGTTTACATATCTTACATATTAGTACGATCTTTTTTAGAGCACACACTGAGGTTAAGTCCTCCCAGGCAGAACCTCTTCCTCCTTATTTGCCCTTTCAGATGTTGAACTTCTCTTTTTCCATTAAAATGAATGGAAACTTTGAAACTTCTTAATGCTTTCCTGTACCGAAACGAAGGGTAAGATATAGCAGTGCACATGGTCAGTGGGCTTGGTGATGAGGGGTTGGCAATTGCACTTGATGATCTTAATGGTCTTTTCCAACCTTTACGATCCTGTATTGGGGAGATGTGAAAGGTGACGTTTTCCTGCACAAAAGAATTCTTCCCCATCCAATGCCAGATGAACTGTGGGGTACAGTTATGGAGTAAAATAATTCCATAAGTAAACACTGTGGGGCAATAGTCTGTGGGAATAGGATCAAATGCTTCTCATCTCCTGTGTTCAATTGCCTGCTGCAGTAATTGTTGTGCAGAGAGCATTCTGACACCCAGCAGGGGGCAAGTAACTTGACCCTCTGTGTTTCAGTTTCTCTATATGTAAAAAATAATAAACAGTAACATGTCTCACAATAGGAGCGTGTTGCAGGGTGGATTTAAGTTAAATAGAAGGAAGAAAATATGAAGCTTCTTTTGAACATGTATTTTAACTTTCAAAGAAGGATGTCATCTCTTATTTGCTTTAAAAATAAAAATCAATTGCCCAGAGATCTAAAACAGATGTTGTTTTCTACTAAAAAGATTAAGGATTCTCTTAAGCTCATTAAAGGAATAAAGTGACACCACAATGATCCATCTGTATCATCATAAGTATGTCTGAAGGCAATAGAAAACTCCAAAAAGGTCCCTTCCAGCCCCTGTGATTCTGTGACATGGTATTAGTGGCACAAGAATAACTGAGTCTGGCACCCTGTGCTTGTCTTCTGAGTTCTGTGGCACACTTTTTCTCCAACCTTATGCTTATGTGTACTCGTGTTTTAGTGGGGTTGAGTGGTATGTATACTCAGGCAGAATTTAGAATTTACAATGAAAATACAAACACCAGCTGCTGCATGGCTTGAAAAATTCAAGCATCCGAGTCATATCAAGGAGGGGAAATGGAAGCTGTTTGCTGTCTTTTATACATGTATCTGCAGAACAGTGTTCACCATTTCTTCTCGAAGAGCATGTGCCTGATTTTGGGAGTTCATTACTGCACTTCTTATCAATAACCAGGCACAACTGACCTAGAATTAACCTACCTGCCGGATGGCTGCAAAATGTGGATTGAATTGTTGAAGTGAAGGTAGAAAAAAAAAAATAAAAAAAAAACTAATCAAATTGAGCAATGCCACATACAGTGTTAATAAATCCCAGCATGCTAGCCGGTGTTCTTTACTTTGGAGAATTACTGCAACTGAAAAATAATGATAACCTGGTATCCCACCTGTTACATCCATCCATCCATCAGTGTGGAGCTCTCTTGTTTGCTCTGTATGGGTGCTGAAAATTTGCTGGAATATATACAAACTACTTCAGTAGTAAAATGATAGGAAAGTCTCAGTGCAATTTGTGAAAAGCCAGCATGGCAATAGACTGTCCTGGCAAATGCCTGTGGGTGTCCAAAATGCCACGCCAGTATGAGCTCCAGGGACACTTTGGTCCTTTAATCAATCTAAACCCTTTAGTTTTATCAGGCATGCAGGACGACTTGATAAATGGTGGAGTAAGGACAGAAGAAAGATAGATGTATCTACATATCTATATAATGTATTTAAACTGTTGTCCTTCTCTATGTTTGTGACTTCCCATGTATTCATAACGCACCTTTGTGCCTCAAACATCCTTAGAGTATTTGGTCTCTTCCCACTGTGCAACAGTGTGTTTAGAGGAGGCTTCAAACAAGCAGACCCTTCTGCCCTGAAGGTCCCTTCCTACCTACAGTAAGGTGTGCTGTGCCAATGCCTTGGGTTGGAAGGGACCCCAAGGATCATTGCGTTCCAACCCCCTGCCACGTAAATGAGACAGGATGCTGGGGTTCTCAGTGTGCTCCCATCATCAGTTTGGAGCAGATAACATTTGGCAATTTTGATCTTGTGCTGTCTGTGTTCTCAGTAAAGCTGGCAATGTGGCATTGGTGTAAAGATCAGTTTATTTTAGGTTTCTACGTTTTAGAAACATTTAGCCAATGCTTTTTGTTGCACTTCTTTTTGTTAGTGAAATTGTAAGAGAAGGCTTGCCCCACAGAGGTGTTGAAAACCCAAGGCTGCATTAATTTGTAGTTTTAAGAGAAAACAAAACAAAACCAAATGTCTTTGCAATGTTTTTGACGTAGCTTTGTCCACTTGGAGTCATAAATGCCTTTTTAAATTCAGTGCAGCTATTCTTGCTCTTTAATGGGTTTAGTCAGCCAAAACGTTACGCAGACGCACAGACACATGTGCAGGCATACCTCTTTAGTGAAAGTAAGTCAGTGTCCTATGGCTGATAGGGGGGATTGAGCAGAATTCTCTTCTTATTTAGATGCGTTCCAAAGAGAAATGAGGATAGCTTGAAACTGTCATGATGTATTTGGAGCAACCAGTCTTTGCTGCTTTGTTTTTCTACTTTATTTCACGACGAGAATCAGCTGTAATGTCAGACGATGGCTAAAGCAGACTATTGTTTGTGCAGAACCCTCCCTGCTGCTGGTATATTTACTAAACATGTGTGATACACAAATGCCAGTAAACTGCATCATCCAGCATATTCCCCAGTTGCCAGCAAAAACTGTCTTTAAAGTTTGGCCTGTTTAAATATACAGAGAATGTGCATTGAGTGGAACAGAAACAGAGCTGAATTTTTGTTTACTGTTCCTTGAAGCTATTTGGATGTGAAATCCTGGTGTTATTGAAATCAACAGCAATCCACAAGCATCCTTCAATGGGTGCAGAGCTTTTCTAACACAGAACAAGCTCTAAATACAAAAAAGCATTGTCCCATTGACTGAGACCTTTCTTAATTTTTGTTTCTGTGTTGCAAACGTGCAGACTCAACATTGTTAGGGAATTCTTGTTTCCTCCTCTTGGGGCATTTCCTACCTTCTAGAGAACAGCAGCTGCAGATTTACTTCATTAACGCAGCTTAGTGGGCAGTGCATTCATGCACCATCTGATGGTGTAGAACTGTACTGCCATCTTATTTTCCCATTGAATTTATGGCTGCATGTACCTTGAACGTCTCAACCTGTTGGTTCTGGAAGAGGTGATGTGAATCATTCTCCAAATGAGAGGACAGGTCATCTATCTATGGCAATGGATGAGCTGTCTTCTCCAGTCCCTACTGCAGGAGTAAGTCATGTTCAAACAGTGCAGAATGCTCAGCTAGCTGCTATGGCAATTTACTGCTGATTTGTAGCATGTACTACATTCTGTGCCTTGCTTGCTAGCTTGTCATACCTCCTTACCTTTCTTTCTGCACTCAAAAGAAAGTATAGAAAGTTTATCTAGTCTATTGACAGCTTTAGTAAGAGGAAGGAAAGTGCCCTCCACCCTTATAAACTGGTAATTGGCATCTTTTGAAGCAGAGAAAGGAAATGAAAGTGTGTCCCACATCCTGACTGATCTATCCACTGAAGTGCTGTGCAGGGACAGGACATCACTGTAGATATGGATGATCTATTAGTTCATGAAAGAGAGTGCTGCCTTGACGTAAGGATTCACAGAGGGAAGGAAAGTTTTCTGTAATTAAGTTAATTAAGCCTAAATAAATAGGGAACCTGAAGCTGACCCAGGCACGTGTTTCCTGTTGACTTGGGACAAGCAACTCCCTGCCATCCAGGCCAGGTTTGCAGTTTCCACACAAGGAATCTGACTGGGAACGGTCAGCTGGGTTTCCCTTTGATTCTCAGCTATAAAAACACACAGGATGAGTGCTCTGTAAGCACTGCTGCCTGGCCAGGTTAGCTGTGTTTTCTGCTGATAATCAAGCACAGAATGTTTTATCCAAATGCTCATTTTAACTAGAGTGTTTTTCTGAAGGAGCAAAGCACTTTCCTTCTCCATATGAAATACAGTTCTTATTTGTGAAAGTTCATTCTTTGGTGTGGCCAGGCCTGTGGCCAGGCCCAGCTGCTGTGTAAATGGGTGTGAGTGGGAGAAATAGGAGTTAGGCAGTCAGTAGCTGCAGCTGTATCATGTCATCTGAAAATGATGCAAATGGGGAACATATTTCTCCTTCATTCTCCTCAGAGTAAATCTCCACCTACACATTTTTGCTGATGATGGTAACTTCAGTGGAGGAGCACAAATCAATATTGGATTGTGACAGCTGCCAAACATTAGCTGAGAAGCACCTACTTCAACAGGTCACTGAGGCTATTTCTTACTTTTCCAGATCAGTGAAACACCCATTTTTGTTCCTGGTGTTTGGGGACCTTATTTCTCTGCCATGGTACCTGGATTGTGGCTGAATGAAGGAGGTCAAAGTGCTACAGGGAAGCTGGTAAGTGTACAGAAGCACAGAGCTTGAGATGGGAGCTGACTGCAATCATCTGAGATAGCTTCACTGCCAATTCAGCCAGAGCTGTGCCTAAAGCATCCTTGTAAGATCAGAGCAGAAAGCAGTAAACAATTAGTTGATTGTTATGCCCTTACAGCCTGTTCATTTCCATTCTGCTAGGGGATTATATGTGGGGCGGAGCTCTAAGGGCATGCAGTCCTTTCTTGATAATTGCAGTGATGATTTTTATAATTCTACAGGCAAGTAAGCTTTCATACTTTGTAGTAGCAAGAGGGTGAGGTAGGCTTTGAGATGAGGAAATGTACACATGAGGTCAAGAAGACCTCAGTGAGTGCTTCTGTGTTTCTCCATGTGTCTCTCTGCTCAATCAATATGATCTGCCTTTAGTGGCAAGGTGCCAAATTCCTAGTGAGGAACCACAGGAAACAGGGCCTGGTCCTGCAAGGACAAGCTCTAAGCTCCAAACATACAGGTGGGTTTGGCTTTGTGCAAATTGCAGCCGTAATTGCTGTCTTACTCAGACTTAGCACCACCCATGTTTTTAAAATCCTCGTGATCGATGCACGTGTCCTGGAAGTAGCAGAGTTGGGCATCACCACATTTATGCATTCCATATGAAACAATCACAGTACAAGGAACAGAAATAATCCGGGATCAGGAAGCCCAGATACACCTTGAGTGGTGAGCTGTGACTTGATGTTCCCTCGTGTGTGCAGTCCTTGGCCTCGTGAACCTTTGGTTCCTGTCTGTACACTCAGTGGGACACTCAGCACTCTTCCCCAACTGCACCTCCAGTTCCCATCCCAGGCCTGCTCTGAGCCTTGTGCATAAATCACTCTTGCAGCAGGTGGGATGTGTGTGTTACATTTTTCAGGTCAAGACAAGGGTGGAACCAAAGCATCCCATTTTACAGGTAACAGCTACAGCCAGAAGTAAGATTTAATTATCACTCACAACAACACCACTTCAAAGGGAAAATGGTAAATCTTGTGCATACTTCATAAAAACAGTTTTGAGAGAAGTCTCTGTGTGCTTAACGCAAAGTGGGTGGAGACATTTAACCGAGCCCAGGAGAGGATACAGCAAATCACATGTGTTTTGTTGGCTGCCTCATGGGGGTTTATCTGGAAGATGATTTGAAAGATCCTTTTCAGTCACTGCTGGATTCCATTCCGGTACCAGAGGACAAGGTGTTCCTCAGTCATTTAAGAAAATGCTGCAAAACCTATGTGCTTGTTAGGGACACTTAGCAAAGGTCAACTGAGAGTAAATAAAGGTATATTACAAAAGCTATCTTATTAGAACATTCTTAGAATATTTAGTGCCATTTTGTGGAGGTTGCACATACAGGAAGACATGGTTTATGTGTAAAGTGGTGTGGAAGATAGATTGCATTCACTATCATTATGGTTTTAAAGCTGTAGTTGTATTCAGGACATTTAAATATCTAACTTCATTCTAACAGTAACACTTCTGTTTAAAGCTTTTTCATAACAGGTATATATATGATATTTATCTATAGATGTATTTCTGGATTTATGAGTTGTTCCTATGTTCTAGGTGACTATTAATATTGCAATTAGGTCAGAGCTTTGTTCTAATGCATGTTTGAGTTTTGTGTTTGATGTAAATCTCAGAAAGAACAGACGTGTGTTATTTTTATTCCTGTGTTCTGATGTATATGCTTCATTATAAAGGTTTCTCTACACTGATTACGGTCTAGACACAGACTGTGAAAAATACAATACATAATGTGTTTTACAGCCAATATATACTGCCAAATGCAGTCTGTGCTCTTGAGTAGCTCTAGTTTTGCCTCCTTACTTTTTACTGTCACTTCAAGAGGCCGCAAAACACTGATTCTACTTGATACTTCATTATGTGAGTAATGGTAGTCGCTGTGATGTGAAAAGGCTGGATGATTTATAAATACAGCACGAACAGAACCAGTATTCAGCTTTTTTTTTTTCTTTAAGCAATAATTGCTTGTCAGAGGAAACATTTTGTTTCCTGCAATGAACATATGGAGCACTTATCCAGATGACAACACACCTTGTGTTTTATTGTAATGGTATGATATAGAATGACGTAGGGATTCGAGCCAAGAAGATGCTCCTGGTAGAGTTCCAATGAAAGCATGCGTGCAATTGAGTGGGAAAGATTAGAGGTTGTACTCTCAAGTATTGCTGGGCAGGAAAAACTTCCATCCTTTTGGTGTTACTCTTCTGACTGAGGCACTGCATGCTCAGCATATTGCCTTGCTTGGTGCGTTGCTTTTTGTTACCATTTTAAAGCAAAATCTTGAATCCTGGAATGTCAGTGGGAGTTTGGCCATTGGCTTCACTTGGGTTGGGACTTTACACCTCATGAGTAACTTAAAAGCTCCCTTGTCTTTTTAAAGTTAGGAAACTGCATTGCTCCTTTCCAGGACTGAATTTTAAGGATACAATCATTCAAAAAAATGTTGCTTTCCTCTTTTTCAGATAGAGCATGTGGTCCAAGGCCATGTTGCCTTCCCGGAATTACAATCCAAAGCTGCAGCCAGGTCACTGTTCTAATTTCTTCATCACATGCCTGCCTTATCAGCTGACATATTGTATCCCCAGCACTGAGATATCGCTCTGCTGTGTATATTCTGGAACATGGGAATCAACAGAGCAACAGTGGATTGGAAGTATTTACAAAGGCTTTTCAGGTGGTTGTTCAGAGAGGAAAGCTTTAATCTCCTCTCAGATATTTTGAGGGTAGCTAGATGGTGATACCAGCTTCACCAGCTTCCTGCTTTTCAGCCTGTTTTACCCAACCCAGCATATTGGTACCATAGCATCAGCCCTGTTCAGCTAAGCTGTGCGCCTTAGGCTAACGATGTCTTAATTTGTAGGTGATCTATTGAGCTCCAGGGGTGAAATAGAGCTAAATTAGGAATATATTATGCAATATTTTTGGAACAAACATCTAAAGGAAGGTATAACCACTGTATGGAACTCCTATGTGACAGCACAAATAGAACATAGAAAGCCAGGATACATTTTCAGACAAAACTTAAGATGTGGGAGTGTATTGCTGGTAATTCCAGGATTCCTTGAGCATGCAGATATGAGAGATGTCGAATTTTAGTTTGATCTACTTTGGAAGTGGATGAGGACCACTTCCATCAGATCTGAATTTTCTAAGACCAACTTAGCTGAACAGTAAAGTACATTGGATGAAAAATTAGTTATCCTAATTATTTTTTCACCTCCTTGGATTAAAGACAGAAACAGTGAATCTGTCCTTTAATCTCCAGCTTATCACTCTGGTGTAAATGGCAAGGGCCAGTCCTGAGAGATGTACTAGAATTCATTCAGTTACAGTTAGTCCTCCCTGGGGGGATACAGCTACCTGGTTTCTCTGGATGACCCTTTCATAGTTTTTAATGTTAAATGGCTTAATTATTTGCTGAGACCTTGACCAGAATTCCCAGAAACCTATTGGACTTCCTTCAATATGGAATAGATTCACGCTTCCTAGAATTCTCTTTGTTGTTCTTTAAGAAAGAAAATCAGGAAACAAACGCATCTTTGTGTTTGGAATAAGGACTGATCTTTACTGCTTGGGTTTTTTTCAAGATTTTGGCTTCCAATCCATCTTTTCCCCATGCCCCCATGTGAAGCATAAGCTTAAGACAAAGAATGAGTTTGATCTCTGATGACTTTTTCTGTGTCTTGTTAAAGTGAGTATGCAGCAGCTTGCTTGTCCATACTAGGTGTGGTAGTGTACTGACCAGAACTAATTTCGTAGAGCTAAAAGTTTGGATTGTGATCTGGATAGGACACTAAATACAGAATATTGGGAACAGAACTCCACATATACTGTGGATATGGTGTCATAAACATGTGATATCAAAAATCTGTGCCTTTTACTTGCTGCCTACTTCTGCCTTCCCAAGCCTGTCCTTTCCTCTCCATCTAGCAGCGCTGCTCATAAGTAGGTTCAGCAGTGTCAAACTGCCTGCTGAGCAGCTGGTCTCAGAAGCTTCACTTTTCAGATTTTTGTTCCTTTGCATCCACCAGCAGTGAGACTTTGCATGCTGCACTTACCACTATTCCAGCTGATTTGTGGTAGCTTGTTAGGGCATGTGTGGCTTAAATGGGCTTGCCAGAAACCAGCTCCTGCTGACCACTTGTGCAGCCTTCCCAGCCTTATTCCCATGTTCTCTTTTCCCTTCTCTTACTGGAAGTGAAGAGGTTGAGTTGCATGAGGGCTGTCCTAACAGCTGCAAATTTAGCCTTTGGTCTGACCCATAGATGTACTCTGAACAACATGCTCCTTTTTTCATACAGTTCATGAGTTGCAGAAATCACTGTAGGAGACATCACATTTGGTGTTCAGCCTCTTTATTGTGTGGGTCTGACATCTAGCCATCACAATATGGTAAAACCCACTCTGTGTAGTCTAGGGTAGGAGATCAAAGAACATCATTTATGATTTTAAGTCTGAATACTTAGCTTCCTGGTATCACAGTTCCAAATCCCCTGGTGGAAGAAGTATGTTTGCCATCAAAGATTCCATGCTCATTGGTGCTTTGCAAAGAGGTATTATTTTAGGACAGAATTGCTTTTCCTTTGCTTCTCAATGCCATTTCTCCATCTAAAGACATGGCTCCTGAGGTGGGGGGGGGAAAGCAATGAAGTAACACACACATCATCTGTCAGCTCTTCTGCGACCATTCAAGCAGAATACAATCATAGTATTTGACAGTTTGCTATACCTGCATATTTTTATAGCCTTATTTCAAGTTTAGAAATGGAAAATTTTTCCATTTTTTTCTCAAAAATTCAGACTGACATCTTCTAGATTCCTAAACAGATTAACTACCAAACTCTTGTTGCTTTCTGAAATCCTCTCCTCACTAAGGACATCCTGAGCAAACTCATGTTCAATTCTTATTCTCCACTTTCAGCATTGTTCGTTTTTATTAGCTTGTGCTTAGCTCTGCAAACCAGATCCAGCTGCTACTGATAGCTTCACATGGAACTGGATAGAAAAAGCTCCAGAGAGCTCATGCTGTAACATTACGTCCAGCAGAGGTTTGGTACAAACTGGAACTGGCAGAAGTTTGAAGGATTTTGCCAATCGCTCACACTCACATCTTGTACAGACAAAAAAGAGGAAAAGCTGTGAAAAAAAAAGCATAATGCCAAGGTGATCTGGGTGTTAACGTATCTGGGTGAGCTCCAGCTTCTTTTGTGCAGTCTTCTGTCAGGGGGGTACGAACAGCTGATCCCTGCAAGAGTGGTCAAGCAGCACAGAGATCAGATAGAAGCTGAGATGTCTGCCTGGTAGATTTCTGGATGAGTGAAGCTTTCTTTTCTTCTTCTTCCCACCATCAAAGCGTGATTTAGCCTGGAAATACAATGACTTTGTGTTTAAGGTGTGCTGCTTACCTACAAGTAAGTTTTAGAGATGTAGAATACAGGGCCACTTCTGCAAGGGAGGGGGGAAGGGGAATGGTGACCTCAAAATTACCATAATTCAGGTCCAGGAAGACACACAAAGCACATTTAAAAGTATGTGAATAATGATGTGAATTAGTTATTTTAATGTCTTCCAAGTGTACTTCATTTTGAATGATATCCTCTGATAGCATACACATGGTAAGGTATAATTGAAAAAACATGCAGCTGAATGGTTGAATGCAAAGTATAAATATACAGCTGCTAGCAGGTCAGAAGTCAAACTAGTAAAGCATATGCCAAATTCCCTTAGGGATCTCATTAGTGTGTGATTGAATATACATGTAGAGGCTAAGTGAATATCACTGTTTGGGTCTATAGTGGATGAGACAATGACTAATCAATTGTAATTAGGGTTACATGCTATTATTGACCCACATGTCTAGAATTAAATGCCCCACTTGGAGATTTCCAAGGGGTTGAAAAATATATATGAATCTGTTTATGATATTATGAGTCTTTGAAAAAGTATTCTGAGCATAATTGCAACATTTTTTAAATGGAATGTCACTGGAGCTATTGGAAGCCAAAGCACTGAAGAATTCACTGTTAGACCAAAGATCACCGTTGGTCCAAGAAAATGTCTGTTGGATATTGTGGAGCTGGGTGTATCTGAACTGAGATGCAAGCGTGTTTAGGCCCATGTTCGGCTCCTCCCTAAAATAGCAGCCACTTGCTTTCTCTCCTCCACCCTCAGTGCTACATTTTAATCATAACACATATTGAAATAATTATGGTTTAAAAAAGGAAAGCTGAAAGTGCTATTGATTAATCAGAGAAATTGTCTAACTGCTGGAAAGGAATTTTCATTTCTCTCTGGAATCCTCCTCGTTCTTCTCTCTCGGCTTTCTTTCCTCCAGCTTTCCCTTTCACCGTGTCAGCACCTTGCTGTTAGAGACAAGCATCATCAAACCCCAAAGTACCCAACAGCTTTGGCTCAATTAGGGACCCATAGGAAGCAGTTTGCAGGCTCACGATCACAAACTTCCAGCTCTCGTCCTGCAGAACTGAGGCATGCAGATAGGCATCCCCACTGCTGCACAGTGCGGTGCTTCTCCCTCTTTGTTTTACTTCTGGGATTTGGGATTCTTTGTTGGGTTTTTCTGCTTTTGATAGTAGTACAAATGTTTTATGTTTGATGAATAACCTCCCCCACTCATTTTCCGACTTGTTTTTCTTCTAGTGCTCAAAGTATATATACATACTTGAACAGTCACCTGGATCTGATTAAGAAATCCTTGCCTGTGGGTTTCCTCACTGTTGATTTACATGTTTGGCCAGATTTCCATGGAAACAGATCTCCCTTAACAGATCTGACACTAAAGGGCATGGTAAGAAACAGCCTGTCTTTGCAAAAAGGTCAATACAGGGTAAAAAAAAAAAAAAAACAAAAAAAAAAACTTGGAAGGAGATTTAATTTTGAACATACTCCTTAGCTATTTAAACTGTCCCATAGGATTTGGGTTTCTTGCTGCATTTTGAAGTGTGCTAAAGTTTCAGTAGAAAACCAGAGATCGTTATAGTTCAGATATCATTACAACCACATTTGTTTCCTAAAAATAAGGAAAGTGTACATCTCCCAGGAACCTTCCTAGAACTTACACTTCAGAACTCTGTTAGCAGCGCCCACAGTTGTCATTAGCTCACCTGTCTGCCTAATTTTGCATCTCAGCACAAATTAGAGTATGTCTATGTGGGAAAGGAATGAAACAAACGCAGATAAATGTTTGGTAAATGAACTGTATTATAATTGTTGGGTGTTAAATCTCAACAGAAACTAAAGGCTCCTCTGCTTATTGTTAAAAATGGCCGTAGATGCTGTCGTGCATGGAAACATGCAGTCATGGTGCTTCATAGGTCTTTGTTCAAAGCTGGATGTGGTCTGATGCTTGCTTCTAGTTTTAAAAATGCTACTTTCGGAACTCACAGGGCTTGAAGTACTGTGTTCTGCACAAGGAAATTTTCAGAGCATTGCAGTGTGGAACCAGAAAGCAGCTTTTGGAAGCTCACCAGAGATGCTCTGTTGGGGACCTTTTTCAGCCCATCTTTAAAGATTTGGATGATTATTTCTCTTCATGGTTGCTGACTGGATAGCTAGCAGGCCAGATGCAATTGTGCAGGGCTGGAAAGCTATCAGAAAGGTATCATTTGATGATATCAAAATACCTCAGGAGTAAGACAAAAATTTACTTCAAAGTGGCATCGTGTTCTTGTAATGAATACCTCAAGCTACTCACCAGCACCAAAATCTGCTGTGCGTGAGTCTGAGGTAGGAAAGGGAGTTGTAAGCACCACCACACATTTAAACCACAAACAGAGGAAGCATCAAAAAATAGGTTACTTATCTGCAGAGTTCCACTAATCCCTATATGATTTTATGAAAGAATTCTACACTGCAGCAGATTCAGATTTTCCCTTGGTATGAGAGCTGTATGCAAACAGTGGTAATAGCAGTCATTTTCTCTGCTGGTGCTCACATCTGGCCTATGTTGATATTAACTCAGAGTAACTACAGTACGGTATTTATTTATTTCAGAGTAATGAAGGCGAAGGTGTAGTCTTTAATTATTAATTGTCTTTCAGTGTTATGGCACTTGGAAGTGAGAAGTGCTTTCAAAAACTTGTTTTTATGTGATAACATTTTCATATTATTACATAAAATACATTCACAGGCAATGTCTGAGTCATAGCATAAAACTGTCAGAGTTAATCTATCTCTAATCTCACAGTATATGCTGCTTGTTCTTTATTTCTTTGCAAGCATAATAACAATTTATGTGGTTCTTCCCTAGATCAAGAATAACATGTTTGACATAACGTTATGTGTACGGCTCACAAAAATAAGACTTAGAATTATCACTTAAACTTGTTACAACAAGAAACCATAGAGTTTTACTTTGGCTGGATTTGTATGCTTTTCTTTGATCTTTGCACAGGTTGTCGGACTGACGCTGTCTCGGGGTCTGGATGAACTTGCCCTTATCTACTTGGCCACGATTCAAGCAATTGCTGTAAGCCATTTTAAGTGCATAAAAGAACAAATGAATTGTCTTGTGTTCTGTGGCAGACTGATCATTCCCCTCCACTAAACAGATTGCTAGTAATAGATGAATTCACTTAATGGACTTCTTAAAGGAGCAAGATACTGTTTACCACGTTGCTGACTACTCCCCGCTGTAGGAAATGGTGTGAAGAATATGTTCCCTAGAAAGATTTCCCCTTATGACAGTTCAGAGCCTTTGTTTCTGGTGCATATGTGAGAAAGAGGCTGATGCTATGAGGGGCAGTGTTGGCATCGTGGGCTGTCTAGAGCGAAGCCGAGATAGCGGAGGCAAAAAAGCACCGACTTTCTTTTAGGAAGGAACTTGCTCTCCCCAAATTTACCTCAACTTCAGACTGTTCCTAAATGCACAGATTTCCCCTCGTTGTGTGATGGGAGAGTCAGAACCACATTGCTGAAGTCTGAGTGGGTCTGTATCTCTACGTACTGAATGAACCACAGCTCATTCCTCTCATGGTCTCCCCATTGGAAGGCAAGCAGTTGTTTTATATATGACAATTGCAATCTGAGGCTGTGTTTCTGTAAAGCAGAGAGACCACCTTTATGAAAATGGCACAGAAGTTTGCTAGCATGCATGGATGGGATATGTGATAGGAATACTTCTGTTTCTGCCCTCGTTTTCTCAGATGAGAGACTTTCCAGAAACCAGGATTTCCAGTTCATGAGAAGTTCTATTTTGACACGAGAACCTGGGTCAAAGGAGTTGTTTTGAAGCACTGGCACAGGGTATCTGCGATGGGGCATGCTATCCCCAGGCGTTCAGTGACTGCAGCTGACATTCCTTTGACATCCTCTTTGTAATTATAAAAAAAACCAGAACTTGTTGAACTTGCAAAACATTAACATGTTGATGAATTGGGGAGTTTTCCTGACAAACCTCTATTTGGCTGGAAAACTTCCAAACTCCTCTACTGGTTAAACAGCAACTTTGCTAGGTTGGGTCAGCCATCTGGGATACAGGGTGGGCGGCTGCTGTAAATTCACTGTGAGCTGTACATGTCGTGTGTTAACCCTCCATCTTCAGCAAATAACTTGGGTCTGGAATGGATGGTTGTCAGTTCTGATCTTTTTTAGGATGTATGTAGCTGGGTTCTACCTGATGTTTCAGTCTAATCCCACAGTTTGAATGAGAATGTGTAGGAGAGTTTAATCGATGCCAGCTACTGATACAACCCTGAAAGAAACTGAAAACTTCCCAGTATCGAACAGGTGCTCAGGTATTGTGCTGTGCTAATGAGGTGGAAACCTTCTCAGCTGGAAATCCTGGGAAAGTCACCTATTATCTCATTGTACAATGCAACTCACGTTTTATTGAAAAACACACATACTGAGTTCAGCTCTGCATTCAGCATTTGTGATCATTAATTGCCTCGATCGTGTGATTTAATATCAAAAGGTCACACAATACTTTTCATTGTAAGTTAACAGAAATTAATTTTTTGGTAAACACTATTCAGGTAGTAGCTGGAAAGCAGGCAGCAGCGGCCTTGGGTTTGATGTGATGTATTTACCAACTGCTGGTGCTGTACCTGGAAATTTTACATTTCCTCCCATGCTCTGCCACTCCCAGGTTAGCTTTGCTTTGCAGAAGCACAGCCCCAGTCCCGTACCATTAACCACTGAAGCAAGACATCCTTAAAGCTAAGTAAAAGTCCCGTACAAAGTGTAGGCCTGCCTGCAGAATGTTAATCTCTGGTTTTCTTTTCAGCAGGAGACGCTTTTTTTCTTTTCATATAAAATTTGCATTTCAAGCCCCTCCATTTGCATTTTCTCCAATCCAGAATTAAATTAGTTCCCCCCCCCGACCCACAGTGAAATAAGTCAGGCTTTAATTTAAATTGCTCTGTGAATACAATTTTCCAGGCAGGTAAACACAAAATAATTTTCACAGCGTGTCCTTTCTCAGGATCTTTGGCATGTGTACGTTGGGAGACAAGTTGTTCGTACGTTGGAATTTCAGAAGTAGTGAAAGAGAAAATCCTTCTGACCATTCACTGCAAAACGCGATGCGCCAGTTGGGCCTGTGAGAACAGAGATCCAGCCGTGGCCATCGAGCCCGGTCAGAGGAGACAGATTTTCTCAAGTAGTTTTTTGGGTTTTTTTTCCATAAATAATTTGGAAATGAGCTCTCTGTGTCAATAGGGAAGTGATGGATTTAGTCAGCTGCGTTGCGGCTGCTGAAGTTCCTCATAACCGCTTGCCTTAATACTCAAAAATACATCTGAAGACCTGTCCAGGATTGTGCCAGTCACAGCACATGGCTCAATCTGCAGAAAGTCTGCTAGTTTCTGTTTTAGTGGAGTCTATTTGCAGAGGGCTTTATTGCAGGCAGCAGACCTCTTAGTGAACCCGCAGCAAAGCATGAAGAAAACATAAATAACAGTTTGTCAGAACGGGACCAGATTGTGTTTGGTGGGGAGTTTGCCTAAGAACGGTCAGCTTGGGTTGAAGTTTTGACTTGGATTTGGTATTTTGTCAAGTTTGTACTTCAGAATTAACTTCCAGGGTATTATAATGAGCTGGGAATTCAGGGGGACAGACGGTCAGTGAAACTGGAAGAGAAAACAGAGAGGGCTGGCTTCAATGGCAAGCAGGGGCAGCACAAAGAGGGAAGATTTTTTATTGGCAACCTGTTTGCTTTTGTCATTTACAGAACACTGACCTGTTCTAATATGAGCTTCTGAGAATAAAGACTTTGAAATGAAAAGTTTAAAAATATACCCACATTTTAGACATGTTTCAATTAATCCAGGCATGAAATGGAACATTTTATTTTGTGCAGGGCAAAGGCCAAGAGAAATAGTTAAGCCAATAGAAAATTCCTCAGGTTTTCCTTTTTGCTGAAAAGGCAGAAAGTACAGGTTTATCATTTGCTCCTTTTTTGTTTTATTTTGTTCTGTTTTGCCAGAAATCTCAATACTGAGAGTGATACTGAGATGTATCTGTAGAAAGAAAACAAGAAAACAGGAGTTTTTGGTGGGAGTGTCTTTGACATATAAGGGTTATGGAAACCTTTTCTGTGTCGTGCTGCTCGTGGTCACAAACAGCTGCTTATCACTGCCATCAGTGTAGCTGGTGCCCATTTCTGTCTTCTAGTAATTGCAGTCTTTACCCTTGTAAGTACTTCCCTGCAAGCCCCTTTTTTCCCAGCACTGTAGAGTGGAAGTTACCTTTTCCTGTTTTCAGCCAGCCCAAGGATGCTCACTGCAATGTACTGTGCCTTTGTACTTCCGAATTCTCTGTGCAATCTGCATGATTTTTCTTGTCCTTAATCACAGTACCATTTACTCTTTCAAGCTAAGCCAAGTCTGTACCCTTCTGGTTTACTCCCAGCCCTCGGGTTACTGCTAGGGGCAGGTAGTGTCTCTACATTTCTGTCACACTTTGTAGCACGTTGTTCTTCTGTTCCCGTGGCTGCTCTCTTGTGCTCATCTGTTGAGTTTTTGTTTTTTCTTTTCTTTTTCCCTTTTTCAAGTTAGGAACAAGACATATTTTGGAAGCTATGGAGGCTGCAGGCCATCATATCAACACCCTGTTCCTGTGTGGTGGGCTGAGCAAGAACCCTCTCTTTGTGCAGATGCATGCTGACATTACTGGTAAGCGAGAGGAAGTTTGGGTAAAGGAGTGTCAACTGCTTTATTGTTGTAGGTGGCCAAGTGCCTCGTCTCTGGAAAAATAAATACTTCCTTTACATAGAACTGAATTTTGTTGGTCGGACAAAAATATTGGAATGAAATGTAACTTCCTGCAAGACTGGATTTCCTGAAATTTAAAGGCATTAGAGAATAATACCGAGATGTGGTGCAAATAAAGCTCCATAATTTGTATTGTTAGAAAATGGACTTTTGGAGGATCTTCCAACTTATTTCTAGTTTGTGGATCTTAGCCTAAGATCCACAACTTCCTAAGAAAGTGCAGTAGAATTAATATAAAAGCTGTGTGGAATTTTCAGAACCAGTAGGTGTAAGTTATGTCTGTGATGTTCCTCAGTACCAGATTTATAAAAAGTATTCTAGGCATGATATAAAAATTCTTCCACTTAGTCAGATTATAAGAAGTTAATTTGATGAGGATAATGCGTGGTACGTTTGATGAGTTTGTTTCTACGTCAGATGTGCTTTATTTCTAGTGAAACCTCTGTCAGGTTCGTCCTATTTCAATTTCTGCTCATGCTGGACACACAATGCATTGTAGAGAACAAATCCGTTCTAAATTACCTTTCATATGGTTTAGAGGGCAATTTCTGCATCCCTGCTCCTGCATGATGTTCCATTTAGTTTTGTACAACTACTGATAGATGGAAGGTGCTGGGTTTGTGGCTTCAGTGCTTCTAATCTCTGTTAGCCTGTGTGCACTGCTGTCTTAGCACACTTTTGAGTCAGTTGAATATACTTTTAATAACAGGGAAAAAAATAACAAAATTTAGTTTAAAAGACTTCAGAATAACTGTGAGCAGTATGTGTTTAGAGTGTATATCATGTGAAGACTGTTTGAGCTGTCATGAGCACAGTGATGCTCAGATTTGGGATACTTGGTTGGGCGATCTGTCTTGCCCTAACATCAAACCACATTTCATAACCTTGATGCAGAAGGGAAGACAAAAATATTCTTTTTTGTAGTGAGTTGAGAACAGAAATGGAGAAGTAAATTATAATGCCTGTTGGCCTTACAATTCACTGAACGTGTTGTGGTCGAGGTGGCACTTTGTTTGTGAAGAATGTTGAGAGGTGCATATCTTTCCATGCGTGACTCAAATGTTTTAGGTGAATTTCAGCATGCAGAGTTTGGGAGGCTGATTCCTGCTGTGTAAAACAAAGGATCTGTGAAAACGTATTCCGATTAAAATGTAATCAGGAGTTCTTTGACTGTAACTAATGGCCAAGTACAATTCAGTACAAAAAGGCCCTTTTGCAGTCTGGAGTTCTCCCCCATTTGTAAAATCTGTGACTGACAAGAGATGTCAGAGTTCATCTAAGTGAAATGCTCCCGGTTGTGTTGAACTCATTTGAGCCTATCAGATAAAATAACTAACATTCCAGGATCAATCCCCCATTCTTTCACGAGAGGAAAAAAATCTGAATATATTATTGTTAGCTGCAAATGCCCGTGGCTCAGCCATGCAGACATCCAGTAGATAACTTTACAGGCCACTTAAAAAGTATCTTGATCTTTTTGTTTGCTTGGTAAGAATTCTGCATTCATTCTGATGGTGCAGGAAATGTGCAGTAAATTTTAGAGCGTGCTGAAAGTTGCTTTCTGCTTCAGCGCCCGGCGAGCAGCCGCGTGGCTGTGAGCGTAGTGTTAGGCTGTCTGTGTCTGATCCCAGCCAGCCCAAGTCCCGAGCTGTGCTCCATCTTAGCAGGAGGAGTGCTCACGAGTCAGATTTTGCACTCTTGTTTTCACGGTGGATGTGTTTGTTGTAATTCAGACAAACACACGGGGTGCTGTGGTCGCATTGGCTCACGCCTAGTAGCCATTCCAGCAGTCCAGCAACAAGCCTGTGCTGTACCTGTTTTCTTTCTGCACCACACTGCCTGTGCTAACTATAAGAAAAAATGGCATGAAGAGTGCTGTGGCACTGGAAAATGATCGCAGGCAGCTTTAAACTGAGAGAACAGAGCAAAACCAGCATGTTGGCAGATGCTGGGGTGCAAGGTGAGCTTGCTTTGCATTGATAGTTGGTTTTTATATTAATAACTTTCTGTCCCATTTTAAAAGCATGTATTTGGCTTTTCCTCTGTAGGAGTTGTTCAGAGCTTTCTTTACATCTCCCATTTCAGCTCCTTCTGATCTCGCAGTTGGCTTGCAGGAGCATCATATCATTGAGGCTATTTGGAAAAGGAAGTCCTCCTCCCACCTCCATGTTTGCATCATCACGCATCCAATGAAATTATCTCAGTAATGGAAATTTACACACGTGCCAAATACTGTAGGAATATACAATTCTTTGCTTTAGTGGGATGAACATCCAGAGTGCAGCTAGAGGAGTTGTTACACAGTTTAGGCATCTCTAAGAATTCAGAAAGCAGGCAGTTTTTAGTGGTTCATTGCTCTTTTTCCTTCTGATTTTACACTGACAGTGCAGGTCTCTGAAAAATTTGTGTGAACTGAGGAAAAGTATGATGGCACCCATGGGTGATGAAACTGGGTTTTTTTACTTCTTTTGCAAAATATGCAACGTTTTTCATTGTATTTTATTCTGTTTTTCTAAGGTTTTAATTTTCTTTTTCAACTATATTGTATTGGAAGATAAGATTTCTCTTTATTATTTCATTCACAGCTTGTGAAAGGTCACTATTTATATTTTTCTGCCTTCCAGCAAAAACAGACTGGCTTTGTTGGCATATATTTAAAAACAAACACAAACAGCCTTCTTGTTTTTTTGCTGTTCATTACAAAAGAAACAGAAAGGTTACCACTCTATTCCCCTCAAGGTCAACTTGCAGTTTTCAGGTTGGTTTGAAGGGTGTGGGTAGCAGGTTACAGCCAAGTGCTTTGAGCTGAATAACCACTGTTCTTCATTTGCTTTAAGTTCTGCATTAATATTATGTTGAAATTGTTTTATTTACATTATGCTGGGTTTTTTTGTTTGTTTTTTTGTTTGTTGTTTTTTTTTTGGGGGGGGGGGGGGTCCTGGAACCACGCAGCACAGGTTAACATTTATCTGCAGTGGGTTGTACTGTGTAAATGGAGTCGTGAACATGGATTTTCAAGTCCTTTTTCACTCCTCTTTTCTTTTCCTTTTTTACCTTTAATTATTTATTGTGCAGCTACTGCTGCATTGCTTTATTCTTCCTAACAGATGTGTGACTTTTTCCTGTATAGGCAAGCCTGTTGTCCTGTCCAAAGAAGTGGAGTCTGTTCTTGTGGGTGCCGCTATTCTTGGAGCTTGTGCTTCTGGGGATTTTGCATCCATACAGGTATGCAGTACCTGATTTTTTATTTTCAATTATGTCTTATTGAATTATATTTTATGTTTGGAAATTTGGCCTTATGCACAGGCTTTGATTCAAGTGGAAAAGTTTGCAGAGCCAGGAGGGAGCCAGCGTCGCCTTCTGTCCACCCTCATTCTTTAACGCTGTTACTTATGAGCACAGAAGATTCACTAATGTTTGGCTGTGGTGACATGCAGTATAAGCTGTTCTCTGTAAGTTAGGCCATGTAATCTTACAGGCAGAAGAAGGCATTTGTGAAGGCCCTCTCCTTCAAGAAGGCCACACTTTCATCTCAGCTCCGAGTCCCACTTCGCGTTGAGGAGCATTAAATGTCAGAAATACCATAGCACTTACAGAGTTAAAAAGAACAAAAAACACACCTACACCTCTTGTTTTGCTCACAGTGAATTCAGAGTTAATGACGAGAGTGGAACTTCATGTTTATTTGTGTTATTTCAGTCCCTTAATGGTTGTAGAAGTGGCAGTAATGCTTTTATGTTCAGTGGATCAGCCAAAGCATGACTTAACTGTGTTTATATAAGTGACAGTAAGACACAGAAACCTGTAGAACCATCTGTGTTCTCAGAATCAGCTGTTTTCCCACCTGTCCTTGTGCTACCATTAGGCACTTCCTCTCCTAGCAGAAAGCACAGCTTCCTTTCATAAGAATTCTTCCATTAAAGTTAATCCCCTTGGAACAAATATATTGTACAATATGCATTTCTACTTAAAAATTCCAGTGCTTCTAAGGAAATCTTGATTGTTTTGATGAACATAATTTCAGTAGCAGCTTTTGGTGATAGGAACTCATATTTAATTCCTGCCTTTCTGTTATCTGTTTCATTTACAGCAGCATTTCGTTTCTAGTTTAAGATACCTTACACTACTATGCAATCAGTGACCATCTCAAAACTCTTTAAATTAACTAAGTCTGTCTTCATAAAAATATGGTCCCTTCCCATCTTTTCTTGAATCAAAGAAAGTAATACCAGAATATGAAGAAAAAAAAGAAACAAATCCCATTTCATTCCAGTGCCTCAGGCTGCTTTCTCCATTCGTGTCGGGTCTGATTGCGAGGCTCTTGCTGGCCTGCAGGGCGATGCCTTTTTTTCACTGAGTTGCAGGTCAGCCCCAGGCACTTCCTTGGGATCCCCCTGGAACAGAAAAGGGGGAAAAAGTTTGGAAACAACTGTTGTTGTTCATCTCACTGGACTTTTATGACATGTTTCTTTCCACCCCACTGCCAGTGGTGTTTGCTGGGAGCCAGGTGAGGCCCCATCCGAGACACCAAACCTGCAGTGGGAAGAAGCCACTCTGTGTTTTGACTTCGTGTCTGTTCAGAAGATTGTAGTTAAAGAGGTGACACCAATGGCAATATCAGCTGTATCGTGCAGCAAACGTTTTCAATTATGTTGAAATATTTTCCAAAGAATTCAGGTACTTGAGATCAGGAACAGTATAAAATATAGAAATGTTTTTTTAGGTGTAAATGGGTATCTAACGTTGCAGTTCAATAACCTCTTGTTTTTCTAACACTTTCTGCAAAGCAGAACCTTTTGTAGAGGTGCTGCTGCAAACATTCAGTGTCATTGTAGTTTCTGCAAATAGCAGAAGTTATTATCTGCCTTCTGATAGATGTTTCCTACTTAGTTATTGAGTTTTCCAAAACTGTTTGTTTGCTCAGTCTAACAGTAAAGGAGAAAAAAATACAAATAAAACCACCAAACAACCAACCCTGTGTGTTTTTTTTAGCAGTAGCCTCTTTCTTTATGACTGTGTTTGTTTGAAGGGGAATTTTTGCTGTATTTGTCCCAGTGATTTTGGTCACATTTCTCAGAATGATTTTTGGACATGTCAAAATCAAAATGCTTAAAGGCAATCTGGTTTTCCTGGCTTTGCTGTTCTCTCTTCTCTAAAATCCAGGCATCTTTAGGAAAGCTTGGAAATAGGACCCAAAACCAAGGTCTCTCAAAATACTTCTGGTAATCTTAGTCTGGATTTCATAAGGTCTGCTGACTACATAGCAGGCAGTAAAGCACACCGGTGCCAACCATTAGTAGCAGTGCTGCTCAGAGTGATGCTTCAGGGAGCTGGTGAGCCTGTGGAGCAGGGCTGAGCTCGGGATGTGTCTGCACACCAAAGCTGCAGCTTTGGGATTGCAGTGTGCATCAGGTGTTAGAGCTGCCCTGCTCATTCGTTCTGGTGCTGTGGGCTTTTGGGGGGCACAGGGCACCAAGACAGAGCCAGCGCTCTGACCATCTGCTGTTTGCTCAGGAAATTTGGTACACAGGAAGGTGTGTGGTAAGGAGAAACGGTATAGAGTAAGAAACATATGGTAACCGTGTACTGTAATTAGTGTTAGACTTTAGATTAATGGTTGGGAAATGGATTGGCATTGCCCATTGTTTCCTTAGGGGTAAAGTAGGTGGTTGTGGTGGTTGCTGTTGCTCCCATAATCCTGTACTGTCTTGATCCTTAGTCCTGTTACATTCCATCACTGGGATTTGGAAATGGGGAAGTTGCTGCAGAGAAACTGGGGGATTATTGCTCCAGGAACAGGGAGTGATTTACCTACAGTTGTTGCATAGTGAACCCAATCAGCACATTTATGAAGCAATTGGATTCTCACACTTCCTCTTCTTGGGCAACTGATTATAATGGCTGGAACACAAATATGCTTTTCCCTAAATGAGTTTCTTCTCAGAAGGAAGCAAGTCTCAGTGCACCTCCCGACTCCTTCCCTTTACTTACAGCAGTGGCCATTTACAGGACGTGGTACTTCCTCATAATCCTTATTTCTTTTATCTTCTTGAGTGATTTGGACAGAAAAGATTTTCATGCTTTTTGTTCACCGCATCTGTATTTGTCACAGAGTTCTCAGTATGCTGAGCCTTCGCAGGAGGAAAAAAAAAAACACAACAGATTGGAAATGAAAGTTACTGTAAAATTTGTAGCCGTTGAGGTTAATTTGCTGGATGTGTGTGGTTTTAGGAGCTTGAGCCCCTTGGAGCTGCAGTTTCATCTTTAGGTAATTCTATCAAGGAAAGATTTATAACCTCCATCTCTCATGCCTGGCCACCATATGTCGTTCCTTCAAAGAATGTTGACTTCTCTGTTTTCCTCTTCATTTATTCTCACTGCATTTTTCTCCTCTGTGGTAAAAGAGAATTAAAACAATTGGTTTATCCAAAAAGGAAAAAAAACCACACGCGGTGTGGTGAGAGTTACTTCCCATTTCATCTTTTGGTTATTTAGTCTCCAGAGTCTCCGGGAAAAGGAGAAAATCTGAATTTCTTCGTGCAATTTGGTTTATCTTTTCATTTGCCCCTGCTACAGCTTTTTCCTTTTGGAGGTTTTATAATACCTTGATTATTGTTCCTGTGAACTGGAGCACAGCCTGCCCGGGTCAGCGCTGACACAGAAGATAGTGCTGTGTAAAAATCGTATGACATAAGGATTTATGAAACATATACTATAGTTTGGGGGATTTTTGAAACACGTGCCTCATTCAGTGAAATAACCTTACTGCTTCTGGCTTAGATGGGTCCATTTATTGGTTCTCGCCATTCCTTCCATGTGCAGCAGCAGGATCCTGGTTTTTTTTCTATGTGATTGTTTCTGTAGTAAAAATATAGTTTCCGGTATAGCAAGCCAGCAATTCCTTCTCAGTAAAAATGTTCAATAAATAAATGTCAAAGTTTCCACTATATCCTCATTAATCTGCTTCACTTGTATGTAATTGAAAATGGGAAGAAGGTGCTGTTTGATTTGGCAATCATCCAGCTCTTTTCTTTTCTTTTTTTGGATACCCGACTCTTTGGGACAAAGCTGTACACCAGGGAACGGGGTTATTGCCTTATAAAACTCTGCACTCCACTGACTATTCCTTAATTGCATATTAAAGCAATTAATAAAATTGCTAGTATAAAACTAAACTGCCAAATTTATTTTGGAGCTGGTATCTAATGTGGGTCACTCTTACTGGTTAATATGGAAGAGGAAGAACTTCATCTGGTTTGATAAAATATGTTTCACTGGTAACTTTCTGCATTCATTTTTGGTGTAAAACGTGCTAGAAGTTGGTTCTTTCTAGTACAATATAGTCAGTCCACAGCTCTGGTAATGGACCAACTGGCAGTAGTGAATTGACAGCATTTCTTAAGAAGACACATAAGTAGTAATTGGACCTGCTCAACTTTTTGCTGACAGAAGGAGCAAGATGGGGCTGTTTTCGCTTCTGGATCAGGCTGTCTCTGCAATTTCATGTAGCTCCACTTATGTCAGTGGACATGCTTCAGTTGATGATCTGATCCTCTATTCCTCTTCCAAAGTATTACCTGTCAGGTCATGGATTGAAATTAATACAGGTGTTGATTTCCATATTTTCAAAAGGAAGAACCAAGTGAAAGATCAGGGAGAGGACAGCTTTTTTTTTTCCTTAGAAATGGTAATAACTTGGGAAATCAAAAGAGGAAATAAAATGACTTCTCCCTGTTGAATTAGGTAATATTGCCTTCCTTCATCTCATTAAAAATGTAAAGTGCTCTTGTTTTTGAGCAGGGTAAATTAGTAATTAAGTGCTATAATCAACTTGTGTAAACATAATAATGAAGGAGAGCAGCAAATTAATCATTTCGTTGGCTTGCCTTACCCAATTAATGCACCTTTTGCTAAGGGCCTTCGTGTTACATTGGGATGTTTTTCTCCTATTTTCTTAATCGGGGTGTTTTGGGAAGTCAGAAGAAGGAGGTGGTTGTTCTTAGATGCCATGCTGTGTGCAGATTGCGTGTTCAGGTGCTGTGAGCTTGCCTTCCTTTTCTTTAGAAGCTCCAAGTTTGTTCGTCTACGCTTTGAGTCCATGCTTCAGTGGAGGCCATTCTTGGGCAAGGCTGGGCGTTGGCTTTTGCTTTTCTTTGTAGTATATTGGCTGAGCATGGCACAGCCACGTCTTTATGTCAGTGATTCTTTTAAATCCCATCCTGGATACGTTCGTCATCAGTCTCTATGGAAAGGGCATGTGCTCCATGAAAAAAATGCCTTGAAATTTTTGTGCATAGCTGGTACAGCTATTGTTAGACACAGTATTCTGGTGGTGAAAAGAGCTGAATCTTCACAGTCCATTCATTTTGTGTGTTCTCACTTCTGACTGTCAGCAAAGCTATCAAGTAATGTCATGGACAGTTTGTGATGCAGACAGTACAGCTTGCTGAGAACCAAGCTGTTGTCCACATAAACAGCTAAGATGTTCAGTGACTGTGGTCACTGTGTTCAATATTTGCAGCCAGGCTTGGATTCAAAGCAGTGATTCAGCAGTAGAACTCCATTCCTTTACCTCTCTCCATGGTGTTTTGACACTGAAATACATCTTGGCCTAATTGAAATGGTTTGGGTGGGTGTTTTTTTTTGCTTGCATCGAAAAGGTTGGATTCAATACAGCATGCATGAAACCACCAAGATGCTGGCAATGCCTCTGGCTTTTGTATAGAGTCAGCTGCCTTCTTACCAGAAATCTTTAGAGAAATATAGATGAGAGGGAAAAATTAAAAGGCAGTGATTTGATGGCCACTGTCCAGTTCCTTGTGGTGTAGTGTTTATGGTACAAAGAGTGCCTTTTTAGTTAGCATATTTTGGCCTTTGTGTCAGAAGTCTTAGCAGTAAGGGTAAGAAGTGGATGAATCAGAACTACTCTTCTGCCCTAAGGATGATCCTTCTGCATTAAAGCTGAGAAATATAAATGCTTGTCTGTCTCTGCCAAGCACACAATGAGCTTTCAATTGGTTTGAGAGCATTCAGTATGATTTTTTTTTTCACTTTTCAAAAGCCGCAATAAATATATGAAAACATTTCTACTTTCTTTCAGCCGACTTCAGTGGACAGTATTTATGTGTGGTTGGAAGTCCACTCTTGGCGGGTGTTAAATCACACATACAAGCACCACTGCTCAGAGACAAACAGCTGAGATGGAGCTGAGAGCATGATGCTTTCACAAAGCGCTCAGCAAAGTACCCTCTGTCTTGTTGCTGTTTACGGACATGTGATACTGGTTGACATCTGTTGCCCTTCTCATTTGAGGACTGTTTGCTTTACTAACTTTAACATTTCCACATTGCTGTGCTGTTGAAGTGCAGACACACAAATCTCCTTGGAGTCCCCGAGGTCCTTTTAGGAGAAGCGGGGCTGCCCTCACTTGATATCATCCTGCTGGCTGCTTTTTGTACTGGAGTTCAGAGAAATAATTCCGTGGCTGTTAAATGTTCTTGGTGGAGTGCTGTGGGTAGTGCTATATGTTGTCATACATTTGATGAATTATCAGATCGGTACGTGCTGTACAGCAGTGTTTGGTTCATTGTCACCTTAGATGATTTGTAGCCGTTTTATATCACTTGAAATTATTACAGGTAAAAACTTGTCTAGGAAAATGTCAAAGTTTGTTGTAGCAGGTCATGTAGCTACTCAAATGACAGATGAGTGTAGTCCGTAATCATAATGCAATATTCTCAGTTAATGTAAATCAGCATTACTCCAGGATTTCAGAGCAGTGACACCAGTTTACTCCGGTGCCCTGATCCAGTCAAGCACTCAGGTACATCATTTAACTTTCAAGTAGGCCACAAGTTCAGTTGAAGACAAGCAGGGCTGCCCATCTGCTGGAGTACTTTGCTGGATCAGAGCCCAAACAGGAATCTGACACACAGTTTGCCTGTAGATGACACATCCTGAAATGATAAAGGCTATTATGGCTCTTGCAATTGGTTATTACCCATTCAGATATGAGTTGTGGATACTGGAGGTAATAGGATACGAAGGCAATGTCTTCTGTTCAGTGCTGTCCTTTTGTGCGGACTTAGCATGTGCCAATGTAAATGTCACCCAGGACACAAATGTTCAGATTTGGAATTTCTTGCTAACTTTTAATGACAGGGAAAGGCAGCTGCAGTAGGTCAGTGCAATACGTTGACTGTGACAGAACTGCAACCATGTCTGTTAGCTGAGTATCTGGCACAGAATCACTGAAGTTGGAGACGACAATCTCAGAAATCCAACAGATAAAGATGGGACCATGTTATTTTTCTAGCAGTAGGTAACAGAATACCAGACTAATGAAATGACACAAAGCATGGCCTTCTGTTTGGCCAGTGGTGGAAGGCGCTGTGTCGGGAAATCATTGGGCTTACCTGTTTATTAATTCTGTCTGAGAACGGCGATAAAGGTTTTGTTAGCTATTTCCCACATTTATGAGGATGGACTGAAAAGACATTTAGGGCCTCCAACGTGTTTGAATGACCCACAAAATTTATTTAATCTTCACTGTTTATATGGGAGATTCATCCAGGTTTGTGCATTGGCATAATTCCACTGGCTTCACCTGACTTTTATATCTTGCATGCACATGCCCAATGACAGTTAGAAGCGACCATATGTGTATAAACAAAATCTGTTCTGTGGGCTCAGCACTTAGATCGTCATGCCTGTTAGCTTTTAATAAACTCACATCAGCTGATGTTGGCAAAGAACAGGAGTTAGAGTTTTGTTAATCTGCAGAAGTTGAGCCTCTTACTAGCCCAGTAGCGCTCTTCTTACCAAGACCTGTCAAACAGGAAGAAAGATGCTGACTGGGACAGTTCCGATTCAACTGGTGCACGTCTGTGTAACAAGACCCGAAATGATGGTGCTGGAGTCACTGCAAGAAGATGTACAATTTGTTGATTGTTTCCAAACAGACTAAGACTAAGATCACCTTGTTGAAGAAATTATTGTGTAATATCGCTACCTTGCAGTTATTCTAGTTTGCTGGCCTTGTCTTGAGGAAAGCCATAAATATGAGGAAACCATAAAAGTGTCTTTATAGTAGACAGATGCTTTCTTTAAAGCGTACAGTAATCCATCTCCTTTCTATTTTAAGGCCGGATTTTGCCACATGCTCAAAGACATGGCTGAAGTCATTTGGACCTTGGACACCCTTTCTGTCCAGGCCATTTAGACAGGGGAAAACATGATAGCAATATTTTATAGGAAGGATGAGTACAAAGGAGGATACCGTGGATCCTTTGTAACTGTCGGTAGCCAGTAAGGTCCTTTTCAGAGCATCTTGCCTAAATGATGTTAAAGATGTCAAAAAAGTTAAAGGCTCTTTGCCCTCGCCTCTTCAAGAGCTGAGCAGAACAGCCCTCAAGTTATGCACCAGAGAATTGGAAACTCAATTGGGCTATGCTGTGAGATAAATTTTCCATCTGGGATTTGCTCTCTTGCTATGTCAGTGCAGGGGATCAGACTGTTCTGTAGCAAAGCACAAGCATGCAGACTCTGCAATAGCTGTCTGAAATAGCTTGTGTGGTTTCTTTTTCAATAAATTTCTGAAGGACGTTATGATCACTGAGTCATGGGACTTGGTGCCGGTAGTTTGTATCATCAGGACATACCTGAGCCTTCTTATATCTCAAGACGTTTTTCACCTTGTTGTACTGTGTTGTCATTTCTCCTATAAGTGCCTGGAAGGTTTTGTTTCTCAAAATTTGCCCTATCTGTATAGTTTGATGGCTGCTATGATCTAAGCATTTCCAGTACTTTCCATTTTGCTGTAGTTAATATTAAGTAGACTTTTCTTTCTTCTCTTTTATGTAATCATGGATCTGAAATGTTAAAGTACCCCTATTAGTTTTATTAGCAAGAAATCCCAGTGGCTTTATTAGCATATTGGCTTTCCTCATCTTCAGAATTGGAATCCAGTTCTCAGTCTCCTTCTTGGTCTCTTTAAGCCATGGCTATTCGTTTCCTTGGTTTCTTGGACATGGATGTACAACAATCACTCCCAACTCTTGCTTACTTTCTTGTTCTGAAACAACTTTTCACCCCCACAGCACTTATTTCTGAAATACAATTTGATACTAGAAATTGGGCAATGAACTGTAGAGAGAGAATCCATATAAAATTGCTTCTTGGTTCTGATTTGTTTTAATTGAGACAAATGTCCACGTAATGACTAGCAAGACCGTGACTGTCATTCTTGAGGGAAATATAAGCAGAGGGGCTAACCACTAACTGGGCATGGAAAAGCATAAGTTGCAGATTGTTGCACAAAGATAATCCTCCACGTCAGGGTTGGAAAACAGTGGGTAAACATGAATAAGGAGAAAGAATCACAGAATCACAGAATTGTAGGGGTTGGAAGGGACCTCCAGAGATCATTGAGTCCAACCCCCCTGCCAAAGCAGGTTCCCTACAGCAGGTCGCACAGGTCGGCATCCAGGCAGGTCTTGAACATCTCCAGAGAAGGAGACTCCACCACCTCCCTGGGCAGCCTGTTCCAGTGCAGTGAAAGAAGCATTGTGTCCATACCTTGCTATGCCTTGCGAGGGTGGATAAACAGCAAAACAAGTTGTGTTGTTAAGTTTTACAGGTGTAGTTTTCAGCTAAGAATGATGTATAGGGAATGTACTTAATGTGTAGCAATACTGGGGGTTGCATTCCCATGAATATTTTTAACCTTCAGTATATAATAAGTTTTGATCCACGTAGCACCTGTTTGTGTGAGCACACGCTGTAGGTTTTTCACACGGTTTCCACGTAGTCCTTGACCATACAGAGATCTTCTGAAGGAGCATGAGTGGGGAAGCCGTGTTGGAGGCACCATGTTTTATCAAGGAACAGAGTGGTGGTGATAATTGGAAGATGATAATTGTGTTGCATTTGGAAGATCCTTTCGTTTCCCAGCCCTGTAGCTCAAAACTGAGCTAAACATCTTGGATATATTCAGCGAAATACTTCTGAGTCTAGCAGCCTTGGGTCAGACTCCTTATGCTTTCAAAATGTCTGATAAGAATGTTTGTGAAATTTTCCCAGACTGATGTCTCCCTGCCTCTTATTAAGCAGTTTAGTTATTGAATGCTGTGTCTTTAGGCTGGACTGAGAGAAACTGTGCTTGAGTGTCTTGCAGCTGATAAATGAGGTATGTGTTCGTCTCTGGGTTGGAAGCTGGCACTTAGCTTAGGTGAAAGAGATGAGTAATGGCCGTAAAGATGCTAAGCTGTTTGAAACTCTTCTAATAAATGGGGTCTTTTTGTGATGAACTATCCTCACTTTCCTTGACTGTTTGGTATAAGAGCTTTGAATATACAGGCATATTACTCATTATTTACTGGCCACGGTTGTAAGGTTGTTTAATTTTGCAATAGTCCCATCTAAGGGATGTTTCTTGTACTGCATGGAAGGGAGACAAGGCAAGCTTTGCTTTTCATTTTGTTTGTATATCTTTGCCCCCATGGAATGACTGGGTAGCCAGCACGTTTGCTGCTTCCTCGGGTATACTCTCAAGGGTTGTAGTTCTTTGGTTAAGCATTGTGGTGCATGCTCTTTTTTATGGGTGCACATTTTATCCACGCAGCACTGTTAGCACTGGCTATGCTTCCAGTGTTGGGCTGGAAGAGGAAAGATTTATGATGGCATTGATTGCAGTGCTAAAATAAACTGCCCTCCCTTAGCCAGAGGAATATGAGTTTGTAAATGCCAGCATTTTATACACAAAATGAAGGACACTGGCTAAGGAAGCCAGCTGCCTAGGTTAGCTGTTCAGGATCTGAAAATGGCAAGTCTTTAAAAGCCAAGAGCCAGAAAAAGTCATTTATATTAGAACAAACTCTGTCATGAGTCATTTGACTCCTTATTGTCTTGCACGCAGAGTTTATGTCTCAGACCTTCTAAGGCCTGAGTAACATCTGATACTCTTTAGGCTGAGCTAGCTCTAATAGGAGTTCCTGCTTCCAGTTAGAGTACAACCGACCAGTTACAGTGTGCCACTCAGAGCACTATTTAACCTAAGTCTTCTTGTGTTTACAGGCTGAAAGCTATTACTTATTTGCTGTTTTTATGGTAGTAGAAAATGTTGCTTGTCTGTGATTCAGTTCCAGCCACAGTGTTGAACAGTTCGTTGTCCTGAGCCACAGCAGACAAAGAGTGACCCAAGGGGGGCTTTTACTTCTTGCCTCATTCATTTTTCTCTTGCAGCTTCAGCCATGGCCCAGGGTGACAAAGTCTGGTTGTTGTGATGGTGTGGGAGTGGAGAGCTTGAACACACGTGGAGTGGAGCTTCTTCCCCAAGGGCGAGGGTGTAACTTCACAACATGCTCTGATCAGGGAACATCATGTACATCGTGTAGTTGCATCTCCCTATAGGAAGCTGAGAGGGATGACGCGAAGCAGAGAACTGCACTCAGTAGCTCCTCCCTGCTTACTCCTGCCTTCTGGAAAGCTGCATGTCTCCTTTTCTTGAGGCAGCACTTGTCCAGCTTCTCAAGACAACAAGGAAAGTGTGGGCGTAGGTCCTCTGCCATCCCTCATTTCTTACTAGAGTAAGGATTCTAACCGTGTGGGCTGTGTGGCACTCTGCATTTCACACACAAGTTTACATATGAGCTGTGTGTGGTTTTTCTTCTCTTTTACTTTAAAAGAGTCAGCACCAAAACCTATGCTTTGTCTTTTTTGCCCTTTTTCTTCATCTGTGCCTCTTCCTTTTCTTCTTCCTGTCCCCTCTGTTCCCATGTCTTTTTTAAAAAATATTCTACCAGGTGCTTCAGGTGAAAAAATAGGTTAATTGCAGCTAGATAACTGCTTGTGCCAAGGCCTACACAGACCTGAGGGACGAAGCTGAAACACTGCTGAACATCAGGAAAGCTTTGTCCCACCTGAAAGCTTACAGGGAACGTGTTGGAGCATCCCCAGCCTGCTTGGGAAAGGATTACCTTGCAGGCCCACTGCTAAAAGTGAACCTACAGCTTAATTAAGCAGCATGACTCTTGTTCCCCCTAGCGGTTACTTACACAGGATCTCTTTCACATGAGCATTTCATTTGGCTGCCTTTGAACTTTCTGCCTCATTTTCCTCCTGTTCACATTTTTGCTATGTTTTGAAATTTTCCTAATTCTCCTAGAGTGGTCAGTTGTCATTCTTCTGATTGTGACTTCAGGAAGCAGGAAAATGTGGAAAGAACTTCATCTGCAACCCAGCCATTTAAGGTTGTAGAGGAGAGGAGAATTTCTGTACATTTTCTACTGCATTTGTTTTCTGCAGCAGTAACAGTAAGGGTTAAGGGAGAAGGACTTTTCTCTGTTTATCACCATCACTGTTCATATTGTAACTCCTTAAGGATGAACAGATACCCACGTCTAGAAATGTTCAGACACCTCAGATCAGCAGGCTTGTTTAATGTCCTTGAGATAAGTACTGAATTCCCTGGCTCTGTGGGTCAAACAAATGCCATATAAACTGCAGTGTGGTATTTTGTAGTGATGAGGGGAAGAGGAGCTGCGTTTGCCAGAGAGGAGCTTATTAGCAGCCTGCCAGTGCAAGGTAACAGACATACTGGTGAAGTTCCGCTATCAGCTGTACTACTTCAAATGTCACATCAACCACTGAGGTACCAAGTTCTTCTGAATTTACTTTGGTATAAATAAAAGCCAAATTTTGCAAGCGAGAAAACTTAAAATTACATGATGAGAATCAGAGTGCATGGGCTTTTATTTCTGGCTTTGCCACCTACTCTGTCTGTGACTTTGAACAAACTGTTTCATTGGCTCTTTGTCTGGCTGATCTTTGAATCAGATCTAGGGATCTCTAAGTATTTTATCGGCAGGCTTTATAGTTCCATTAAAGGCGATAGGATAAGAAGTGCAAAGAAGATGTATAATGTTGTTAATGATATTGCTCTGATGGACTGAAGGCAGGATAAGAGTGGGAAGGCCAGTAGACTGCTGACCCAGTTCAATTTAATCAGAAAATCCTTCGACTTTGTTGGAAAACAAAAGCTTACATTAGAAGTGGAAATAGTCTTTTTCTGTGGTCGTTTCCATTGCTAATATACAATATGAGAGGTGGCTCATGTAGTATGGTGTGAATAGCACTCAGAAGTTTACATCAGGTTTTAATACCCATACTTACATCACTCATGATTTTCAAAGGTTGCATTATACGTTTACAATGAAATGCACTTGCTATGCAAAACTCTGGTTTAAAGAAAATATTTGGGTAGCAATGGGAAACCACATCCTTCAAAGCACAAATTCAGTCGCAGGTAGAAACAACAAAGCTTAATTCAAAAGCAGCGTTTTCTGTAGCTGCAGGCATCAAATGCTGCCTCTAAGCAGTAATGGAGGGCTGAGGTGCTCCTTTGGCTCAGGTGCTGAGCCCTCCTTGCTGCAGCTGAAGACATGTGCAGGAGCCTTGTGCTGATCAGATGTTACCCTTTTTTTTTCCCACTGCAGTGGGATTGGGGTTAGCACACAGAGCAGGCACGTCTTGCATTGCATGGCTCTTTGGATTTGTCTCTGAAGCTGGTTTATGACAGATCAGTAACCCAGTGAACGTAATGCAAACCAGGATAATACCTCCTTGTTATAACTGTATCCTTTTTCTTGCATGTCTGGGTTGTATTTTTTTTCATTTTAATTAAGTTACTGAGTTGTAGAGTGGCCTGCATTCCTTCTATTCATGTAAAAATGAGATGACTGACAGCTTTTCAGTCTCTCAAGGTCCCACCATTTGTTGGAAGAAGAGGGGATGGGGTCCTACCACAATTTTTACATTTCCATTCTTCAGCATGAGCCAACAGCTTCTTCACAAGCATTTTGTTTGTGGCCCAGTCTGATTTTGTACAGATCTTGACAAATTATTCTAAAACCAGAAACCAAGCCAGAGCAGAACAATGGCTAAGTGCATTTCATGTTGAAAAGTTAAGACTTCCATCAGGCAAGTAACTTAATTTCCCTCCCCCTGTTCTAGCTTTGTCACAGCAAAGAAATATCTTTGAACAAAAACGCTCTTTTTTACATGTGCTGTATAAAGCAAAGTACAAGATTGCTGCTAATAGGAAAGTGAGACAAATCTGAGATTTTGAGCTAGTGCAGTGTTCATGCAAGTAATTAGCCTTTACAAAAGGAGCATTCATTTTGAAATGACAGATAAGCACTAAGGACAGGACTGAAAACTGTAAATATGTTAGCACTTTAAGCGAGAGCACAGCTTCAGCACTTGCTGCACTCATCAGCTGCTGTAAACAATATGGATCTTTGAAATGATCTCTGCTGAGATCTCAGCACAGTAGATAATGATAGAGTTGTTCATTTTTGCTGCTTCTCCTCTGTTTTACTTTCAGAAAGTATTCTCTGCAAAAAATAGGCTGTGCTGCTGCCTGCACACACGCTTCTCTTTGTCTGTGAGTAGGCCCAGTGAGACCTGCAGGACTCTGGGGAGTGAAGGACGAGCCTGCAGAGCTGGGCTCTGCCTGTCCCAAAGAACAGTATGTGCAGCTGCAGTGCAGCTTTTCCTGTCGTGCTCGGCCTCTACCACAGCCTGGAAAAGGCTCTCTGAGGTCATCCAGGCTCAGCTCACAGTTTGTACACTTCTTCAAACAGTTTCAAAAGGGAATTTGCTCAGAGAGTGGTAACACTGTCTCTCATACAGCTTTGCAAAGGGTGAACAGTTGCTCAGCAGTAAAGTAGAGTGTTTCGTGCTATGCAAAGTGTGTACAATAGAAATTAATTTGAAACCAATAAACCACTGTGCAAAAGATGTTATAAAAAGCTTGCATACCATGATAACTCGTAAACATCCTTACTGAGGTTCTGCTTGGTGACCTATGAGTGGAAAGCTCCATGATCTGAGTGTGTGCTACTCTCCCAGCTTGCTGTGTTTAAATAGAAGGCCGGACCCTCAGCAATAGGAATTGGCTCAATCCTGATAATCAGATGAATTGTAAATCACAAAGTGGGTTTTTTTTCAGTTGTATCTCACACTGGCTAGATTTCCCTCCTACATCTTTGATATCTAATGGTGTTAATTGATTCCTATGGAATATATGAGAAACAGAGGTGCAGAAGACTTGCATGTCTTATCCAAGGTCAAGATGCAGGAGCTGACACATCCTGCTGCCCTCCTCACAGTCAAGAATTTTGCTTTCCCCATAAGTGCTTTAGGGGCTGAACATTAGAAATTTCTCATTAAAATAAGTGAAGGGCAAAGCTTGCTTGGAAAAAGGAAGCACAAGGTGCAGCTCCATGGAGGCTTCTTAAAAAGCAGGAAATGGGATGGGGCAGCAGAGAGCCCCATCAAAATAGGAATGGTGTCCAACTGGGTGCTGTAGGGGAAGCATGCCTCGCTGGAGTTACAGGGTTCACCTTTCCTTGAAGGTTAAAGGCAGGTTATAAGCAAGCTCACCAACCTCCCACCTAGCCAAAATTTTGGGGGATGAGGGGGAAAGGTGTGCAGACTCCTCTTGTCTATTGTGCTCTACTCTGCAAGATCTCAGCTTTAAAGATAACCCCCAGAGCAGGATGGTGCTCTGTTAGATCTCGGGCTGTGAGCCAGCAAACTGCTACCACTCAATGACTCACTCCCTAACATGCTAACTGCACTTTTAATTCTAGCTGGTGTGTTTTCAGACAGAACCAGCTATTGTTTTGGGCACAGTCAGTTATAAAGTTTGCTCTTTTTCTGTTTGCCAGATGAAGACAAATGCTTTCTTAGAAGGTTTCCTAAGGAAAGAGATGCCTTGGGTACCTTTAAACATTCCTGCTGGCAGTGGTGGGTTCTGGGTGGCAGATTCAGATTTGAACATTAAAAAGGGTTGTACAGTGTCCCTGCAGCCAGCGGCTCCTTTAGGCTCTGGGTGAGGATTAATAACCCTTGCTTTTGTTATTATACACAAAAATACCAGGCTTGACAGAGGGCTTTAGTAGTGCTACAGTATTGTAGTAGAGGGTAATTTTTCACACTCACCCCCAAGAATGGCTTCTTCCCAATGCATTTGTGTAAGTTGGTGCTTTAATGATAAAGAAAAATACAGTTATCGTTTCCAAATGGTCTCCAGCAGATACAAGCCAATGTTTATAGGAGCAAGGGGATCAGAACAAGACAAGGTCACATCTCAAAAGAGAAGCAGACCACGAGGAGTTGCCAAGCATTTTATTCTCATTTTCAAAAGGCTGGTTTGAGACCTGCAATCTTTGGAATGTGTGGGATGCATTCTCCTGCCCTGGCAACACCTGCAGAGCTCTTTGTACTGTTTCTGGTCTGTTCATTGTTTTCCCTCCCCAGCTCTGGTTTGCCCAATAGGCAGTTCTGTAAACAATAGAGAACCTTTCTGTTATACAGCTGGATCAGAGGTAGTGATGGAGGATGCAGAGCCAGAGTCCCACTGGATGCTGAAAGTATCTTGGGGCCAACTGCCCTTGGTGGCCCAGCAAATCCTCCCCCAATAGTCTTTGTAGTGCCTGCAGCTGCATGAGAAGTGCTGTGCTGAGGGCAGGGCTGCACAAAGTGTCCTGTGCCAGGCACAGAGCCCAGGGTGCCTCCTTCAGGCCCTGGCCATGGAGAGCTGTGCTGTGCCAGGCTCTCCTTCCGCTGGGCTGCTTTAAAGACAGGCCAGCACCAGCACTCCTTGACTGGAGCAGTTGTAGGAGGAAAACCAACTGCTCCCTGCAGATAGACAGATACTTTCCCTGTACTGTGTTTCATGGGGCAGAAGGCTGTGCAGTCCAGTTCTGAAGTTGTAGAAAATTGCTGGTTTCTTCAAGTTTCTCTGCATTACACCCTTTGGATACTTGAAAAACAGCGGTGTTTCTTGGCAAATATTTTTGTTGTGGTTGCAGATAGAATATCTGTAAGGCTGTCAGAAAGGTTCTTCCTATTTTTATGCAGTTTTACTCTATTTTAGCAACTCGAGCTTCTATTGGTTTACAGTTGTGATAGGCTTTATTTTTTTTAAGGCCTCTTGTATTTTATGAGCCCTGACCCAGAGTAATTTCTCAAATGCAGTCCAGACTGAGTAAAATGTAAGCATATATCTGAGATATATTTTTTTTAATAATAGTAAGCCACACATTGGATTAATTAGGTAAAAAATAATTTCAAATCAAAACTCTCAGTGGGATTTTCCCTCATTAATCTCAGGAGATACTGGAGCATAGTGCAAAATAAATCTGAAAGGGGAGAGAAAAAGGAATGCCTCAGAACTTTGGAAAGATGCTGAAGAATAATTACATGGAAAAGAGTGAGATGTTGCGTATAGGTTTGTTTTCTTGATGGAGTAACCATAAAGCAAAGTGTAGGCAGGAATTGTTTTTATGACCAAATCTCAGCCAGGTAACCCCAAAGTGCTGAAGCTTACTGAGGGGGGGGGTGAACAAAGAGATGTGTGCAGATTAATTAGATCGCAAAAATGTTTTGACAGCGTAAGTGAACATATGGAAGGAATTGAGGGAACCCGATTACCCCACGTGTAAATGATGCCTTAGCCATTGCTCATAAAGCAAATACAGATGCAAAAAGAAAAAAGAAAAGCGAAAGCCCCCATTCCTACCCCTCCCTCTGGTAAATCCCAACCTGTTGCCAGATGACAAATAAAAGCTCCAGTTAAATGCACAGAAAGCCTTACGCTGAGCATGAATGTGAAAAAAAATCAGCTAAATAAATCTGAATCTATCACCTTAAAGGAAGTGGTGCAGTTTAACAAAATATTGTGTCAAGTACACAGCTGAGCATCAGGATATCCTGTGCAGATGCTTTTCCTTCAGCTTCTCTGTTTTACCTTCCCCTGTGCAAATGACTCCTGCTTTCTGTCCAGCTGATTTCTTTTGTTCTGCAAGTTAGTGTGGAGTCACACACCTGCTCTGCCTGCCCCAAAGGTTTTCCCACCTAAAACTGAGGATATGGAAGTGTTAAGACAGTACAAGAAGGGAGCAAGAGAAGCAAAGTAACTCATTCCAGGTTGTGCAGCAGAACAGTGCTCCCATACTCCAATAGAACTCCATCACCAGCAGCAATGAGTATGAACAGGGTTGATTTAGCTTACAGCTATATTGCAGTTCCCTACGTTAGGCTCTGATGTAGGAATCTGATCTTTTGACTCCCAGGTGAGCTTGCTTTCTACTACACGGAGCTCCCTGTCCATTTCCAAGCCCCCAAGTGAGTTAAATGCATTTATTTTCTTGCGTAGTTTATATGGACAAACCTTCAAAGTCTGTTTCAACAGTTATGCTGTGTATGGTTAACAAATGTATTCCACCTCAGAAGGGGCTGAGGGAAACGTACTGTCCATGCTAGCTGGTGATGTGCTCAGGGACCCTCTGCTTTGGTGGCTGAGCTGCCAGTCAGGGCAAAGTCACCCACAGCATGGGAGCAGTGAAGAGGCCAAGTGTGCTCCAGGTTGTGGGGAGCAGCTGGGTGGGCATAGGGCACAGCTCTGTGCTGCTGTGTTTGCATCACAGCGGTGTCTGCTGTCTTGGACCTTCACCTGCAGGCACTGAGAAGTGGGCATGCATTTCATGAATGATCTTGTACGGGCTAACGTCTGGTAAGTGTGGCTGAGCTGTGCCCCAGTCCAGTAAAGGCTGCTCAGATGTTGCCTGCAGACTGTTGATTCATGGCACCCAGTGCCAGTAGTCTGTGAGACTGAAACAGGAGCTAAACATTTGGGCTCTTTCCATTGCCTGGGTAAGCTGAAACCCGTGCTAAGCTGACAAGTTTGCATCCAAACAGCTTTGGACACTAAGAGTTGCCAGCAGTGGAGCCCTCACAATGCAAACTGCTTAATTATTTGATAGTCAAAGGCAAGTTTGGAGTGCAGAGTCAGATGAACAACAAAACAGCCTATATTTAGTAGCAGTGTGGCTGGAGCTTAGACCCAAACATAGTTTCCAGCTGATAGATGATGTGGCAATCATAGCTGACCCTTATCCCATTCTAAATTTGGTCTGGAGAATAAGTAATTAATATCATCGCTAGCACGACAAGCCACCCTTCACAGCAGCTGCATTGCCACTGCTGCTCCTCTTACAGCTTTGTTGGCTGGCCAGCCTGGCTAAAGCACAAATTCTGTGTGACACAGAGCTGTGGTGGCCACAATCCGTCTGACACTCAGAGCGGTCATTTAAGCAGGATAAAAGTACCTCAGGAGGTAGAGGTGGTGCGGTGGCCTTAGCTGCACTTGGCTCTTGTTACGTGATCTTTTTTTTCTATTTGTTCTTCTCTCTGATACTGAGGAGTGAAAGCCATTCTCCTGCGTCACAGGAGAGGCCGAGTGATATGTACTTCAATCAGGCACGGAGGGCAGAGTAGAACTAAAGCCTCTGTGTCCCACCCATGGTACAGTACTAGAGCTAAACCTAATGTGCAAACTGTGAGTATAACTAATCAAGCCTGTGGGAAAACAATGGGCACAGCCCATTTTAGAGAGGTAACTGAAACTTAGAAGAGTAAATTACATGTTGAAAGTAACTTGGGGAATCTTTTGCAAACCTTCTTATTTGGTGCTCAAACCAGAAAACTACTTTGCTTCAGTTCTGAGTGACCCATCCAAGGCCGGTCCAGTTGGCCCTGTCAACTGCAATTGGATGGGTGTAGGAGTATGAAAACATTGGGCATCTTCTGCCTATCTGCCTGATTCTCCTCTACCACAGTAACAGTCTTTAATGAACAAATGGATCAAATATTTCTTTAGGATGGGCCAATGCTGCTATCTGTATATCTGCTATATGGGTAGGGAGATTCAATTCTTCCTGGAAGACAGAGTAGAACTGAAGCCTAGAGCTGCTGTCCTGCTTGCTGGACCTCCACCCTTCCATCCTCTTCTTCTCCCTCTTTCTCTGTATTCTCTCTCTGAGGTTTGATCCTAACACAAAAATCCATGTTGGAATAGAGCAAAAGAAAAACACAAGCTTGTGTGAAGTTTTCCACCTTTTCACTAAATGAATGAAAGCCAAATTTTCACCCTTCGGTCGTAGGTGTGAAATTTTTGCTCGGCTCTCCTATTTGTCCGTAACGTGTTTTAAAACTTGGCTCACTCCATACAGAATGCCACAGAGAATTGAGTTACAGATTTGGGGCTTTGTGCACGCTGCCAAGATCTTCCCCTATAACTCAAACGTATTTAAGGGGTTGGGGGAATGCCACTAGAAAAATATTGTGTATGGATCCATCATATACTTTCTTCATGCAGTCATATACCACTAAAAAGGAATGTTCTACTGGGGCTCTGTTACATAACTGAATTCATGCAACTTCTGTAAGCGTAGATAAGATGAACTTTCCATCTCCAGGCTATTGGGTAAGCAATCCCTACATAAAAGCCTGTAAGAAAACAGCAGCCTTGCTGGATAATGTTGTCTGAGTAACTAAGGGGAAATTCACATTTCCGAGCTCTGCATGGCTTGGAATGGAGGCTGATCTTCCATACATACACTCCTGTCTTTCTCAGGAGTACCTGATGAGCCATGGTTTGCTGGACGGCTGTCTCATTGCTTGGCAATGTAATGCCATTGTAACAATGGCAGCTTTTGATCACTTGCCTTCTATTGCCACAATACAACTGAGTATAATTTCTGTCTTTTGCCTAAGTGCTGAGGTAAATTAACTTTGGCTTGGGAAGAGAAGCAAGCCGTGCATCTCATTCCAGTTGTTCTGAGATTCCTCAATTACTTCTGTTACAATTTCTGGTTGAAAACTGATTTACAGCGATTAGTTGTTAAAACCTTCGTGTCTTTCTTAGATGATTCGTTCTTGATGCAATGGCTGTCACTGGACAAGCTATAAAGCAGCACCATTCTGAGAGAAAGCATGCTGAATTTGCACTTGAGTGCACCTCTTGGTTTTCATGTTGCCTAAAGATTCCTCCTCCAAGTATCTGGCCACGCTGTTTTCAAAACTGAAGCATGGTGTGTCCAAACAGTCTGGTGAGCTTTGATGTGTGCTTTTATATTTACAGGCCAAATGCTTCCAGCCACTGAAATTGTGCAGTCAAACTTCAGATAATAATTGTCTTTACTGTTAAAAAGGACACTAGTTAAAAATCCTAACATTTCTTGGGGTTTTCAAATGAGTAAGTGGAAAGAGCACAGCTGAGAAATTGCATTTGTGCCTGAATGCCTCATCCATTTAACTTTGGATGCAATTTTAAGGTACCTAAATAGAGCATACTTGTAAATTCTGAAGGGATCTGATGTTCCCAGGTCATTCATTTCAACGAGATTTAGTTACTTGATGACTTTGGTTTATCCTAAAAGCTATGGCTGTGGTATGTAAATCTGATTTCTCATTTGTCATATGCTTTCAAGGGCCTACATCCCATTAATTTTCAGTAATACTCAGCCACATAAGTCCTTGAGTCTCCATTGAAAATTGAACTTACAGACTATTTGCAGGTAGGTTGATCTTCCTGGGCTCCCTCAGCAGTCCCGAGGCAGACGGGTTGCTCTTGTGGGATGCACAGGATGACACTGGATGCTCTGGAGTCAGCCCTTGCAGGAGCTGATTGACTTGGGAATCAGAGGAGAGCAGACTCCCAGTCTAGATAGCCCTTGTAAGCACCTCCTGTCTGCTCCTCCTGCTGCTGTGCTGACATTTTTTCCTGGTGTCTCCTGGTATGACACAGCAGGTTGCTGCCATACATCTGCAACACAGTGTTAAAAACCTTTTCCTTTCCATCATTAAAAGGGCAAAGATTGAAATTTCCAGCATGAGCCGTCAGCTGGACCATGATATTACTGGGAGATCTGCTGCCTGTGGAGGCTTAATTTTAGGCTCTGCCCCAGGTGATGCTGAAGAGCAGAGTTCAGCCACCAGCGCTGAATGAATGGCTCTGAACAACTGACTTTCCAGAGGGGCTGCAGAACGGCACCTTGCTTTGAAACACTGGTGGGCCCTGGAGAGTTTGGTTTGCTGGGCCTCTGCCTTCTGCCCTGCTAGGGTAGTGCTGTTCAGTTAACTCTCCATGGTAAGCAGAGTGTTTACTGGCTTCTGTCTGTCTCAGCTTTGACACTGTGACAAAAGGTTAGAAATCATGAATGCATCCTTTTATTTCTGCTCCACAGTGCCTCTATTTCTTTCTGTGTAAACCCTTCACTTGCCTCTTGCCCAGCCTTTAGAAATGATGATCAAATGCGAACTTTCAGGGTTTATTTATAGCATAGCCTTTATGTGAAGGGAGAAAAGAAATGATTAAAAAGCAGTTTTACAAAATATTTTGTTTTAAGAGAGAATTCATTATGTTTAAATCGCTGTATTCATTGTGCTGTCTAGACTGCCAAACAAAGAAGATAGAGCGTCATTCAAATCAAGATTGTGAAATACTTGGTGACTGGAATTATGGATTTGGATGTCAAGCCTCAAACTATTTCTGAACAGCAGCATTATCGCTTTGCTATATTTAAGGCTTTGTTGGAGACAGAGCAGTGCACAAGGTTGATCTGATTGAGTAATGCGATTCTAATGATCCTTTGTTTCCAGTTTCATTATAAATTCATATTTTCAGTGTTCTGTTCCTCTTTGTCCCCAGAAAATTGTTGAAAAGAGTCTCCTCTGAGAGCAAAGTATTTGTTCAAACCAACAAAGAACAAATTGACCAGATTAAGAGATGAATTCATGTATGATAGTTTGAGCAACCTAGAACAAGTTGTTGAAAATTGCTGGCTGCGTGTTTTTTTTTAACATAGCATTTGGCATTGCTATGGTGGTTGCTGTGAGAGCCCAGTGCTGTCAATTCCCCAAGACTTGTAGATATTTAGTAGATTTAAAAGTACAAAATATGAAGCTGACTGCAGAATCACAGAATTACAGGAGTTGGAAGGGACCTCTAGAGATCAAATCCAACTCCCCTTCGCAAGCAGGTTCCCTATAGCAGGTAGCACAGGTCAGCCTGTGTCCACATGGGTCTTGAATATTTCCAGAGAAGGAGATTCCATCACCTCTCTGGGCATCTTGTTCCAGTGCTCCATCACTCTAATGGTAAGAATTCTTCCTTGTGTTAGTATGGAGCCTCAGTCAGGTGACGTGGCACAGGCAGGGAGTTAGAGGATGAGCCGCGGCACCCGCATTGGCTGTGTCTGCTTGTGTCAGCACTGATGTCTTCTCTCTTGAACCAACCTGAGAAGACCTTCTGTCAGATGAGGAATAGTGTAAAAATAAAACTGGGCTTACTGTCTGTTTGTCTCACAAGGTTGGCTTATCTCCCAAAGAAGTGATTAGTGCATTTTTCAATGCTGAAAGCTGTAAGAGGCCCAGAGTAAAACACAACATTAGTGGAGAGTATTTATGGCAGAGGTAGAACCTTCCTGGGGAGCAGAACTGTCTGGTTTCTCCTAATGTTCCCCAGTGGGAGAATTGTGCACAGAGGGGGTGAGCAGCAAAGGCTCTCCCTTTCATTTTTCTTGCAGTTGAGAGAAAAGTTGATTTTTCTGAGACGTTTACAGCCTCTCAGGTGTCCCTTTTTTTCTTTCACTGGTGTGAACAGTAGCGCCAGGGCAATTCAACAGGAGTTGTAAAGCAGGGAATTGAAAGCAATGTGACTCTTCCCATTAGTGAGAAAGCTTTGAGGGGCTTTTCTAAGCAGTGCGCCCCTTTTCCTTATGTTTCTTGTGTTTTTCTTTTAAGTGAGGAAACTGTCTGAAAAAGCATTGTTGGTTATACAAGAGGAAATTGTCTTTTGCTTCTTTCTTTTTTTTTTTTTTTTTCCTGTGCTCATTCATTTTGTGGGAGCCTTTAAGTCCAGCTGGCCATGTAAAGGAGTTGTAAGAGATGGACTCTTGTGCTTGAGTTAGTATCATCTGTTAAAAAACAGAGAATAAGCACTCATTTCTCTTACTGGGAAAGATACCAGGCTGTCTGTGTCAGCATTTTAATCTGGCTGATGAGCAGAATCACTGTGCCAGCAGATTCATGTGTCCCAGAGAAGAGAACACGCTATCTCACTGGAAGTGTTACTTCAAGTGTGTTTCTTAGGGAGTTGAAATACAACCAACTTCTGCATGCACGAAAGAGTACAAGCATATCAGTGCACCAAAACACTCCTCTGCTGTTTTATCAGAGTAAAATGCTGACCACCATCACTGGCAGTGTGTCTTGCTTTGGTAGACCTGCGACTTCAACAGTATTTAATCTCCTGAAGTTGACAAACACAGAAAATATGTGTTTCACATTTTGATAGGCAGTATGAAAGGATCTGTTGATGCTGAAGGACAAAGCAAACACACCCAGAACACAGCAGTAATGGCACATAGGGACCGCCTGCAGCTCTGGCACACGTGTGGCATCCCAGGCACTGCGTGCCTTGCTGGCCAAACACCGCTGCCCATGGAGGCAGGGTAGCTGCTGGCCTCACAGGCAGGCCATGTGCATCCTGGCAGTTAGTTCATGATGGCGTTTCTTTAACGCACTGGAAATCAGCAACCAGAAGATGTAAGGTCTGCTGCTCACTTGCTTATCTTCAGAACCTTCCTGCTTGCTGTGAGTTGGTGACACTTTACGTTGCGCATCCACATCGTAAAGCCGTGTGAGTTCCTCAGCTGTAAAATGCTGGATTAGTGGAAAGCAGAGATTTTACTACAGTAAACAGGTTATAAAATCATCCAACCCTTTTAAAAATCTGGCAGTAACCAGAGGAGGAGGAGGTGGCTTCCAGCAGAAGCAGCTTGGCACAAGCAGCTGTTGTCCAGAAGTCACTGAGAATTTCTGTGTCGTGCTTTAGGCATTAAAAGTACATTAAAATGGACTTAAGGTCCTGCTAGAAACTATGAGGTCTGATAGAGATTTCGTCACTCACTGTTTCTTGAATCCTGATATTTTATGTTTAATGCCTTTCCCTCTGAAAACGTAAGCTCTAATGCTCCTTGTGGAAGAAATTCCAATTAAAATAGCCTTAGGCTGCTGCCTCCTCTCCTGTTCGAGAGCTTGAGCTTGGCTCAGTGCTCACTTTGGTGGTCAGTCTCACGCCAGTGGGACTGCTCAGGAAAATTGATAGAAAATCAGGATCTCAGAGATTGGGAAAGGAACCAAACAACTTGGTCCTCTCCCACCTGCACACGGCTGTCCCAGAGACTTCTTCCAAAGGGATCCATCCCCTCCTCTGTCTTTATTTTGGCCAAAAGCGGATTAGGTTCAAAATCTGTTTCTGACACTTTTATCTTGGAATGCGAGGGCAGGACTTTGCAAGATTTATTGAGCTTCTGAAGCACTCTCAAGTCCTTCCTTGCTGCAGGGAATTGATATTTTAGAAATATGATTAAGAGATCTCATGTAATGTATCGTTTTATTTGAGAAATTTCCCCTCCAGGGATGCAGTGTTTAACATTTCCTTTGGTTAGTGTAAATAATACAAGATAAGTCTGTTCTGTCTCAGACTCTCAGTAAGAAGGAGGAACAGATTTTGGTTTACTGAGAGGTCTGCAGTACTTTGTTCTCATGACTACTATATTATGGGATTGAACATATTTTAAGCCATCTGGCCTGTTCAGTCGAAACAAAATACATCAGTAATGTTCCGATTGGTTTTGAAACATCTTGTTCTTGTCAAAAAGTATTTTAAACCAAAACAGGCTTTTCCAGCTTGTGTTTGTCTTTTACTAGGAGGCCATGGCAAAAATGGGAAAAATCGGGCGAGTCGTGCGACCGAACCATGAGCACAAAAGGTAATGCTGATGTTTGTGTGTTCACCTACGACAATCTACCTGAAACTGAGTTGCGCTCTGTCTTTCTGGCCCTGCTTGAATGCGTCAGCATTTATGACCGCCGGTTTTAAAGATCACATGGGCACCCAAACTCTTCAGCGCGGTGAAGGTGGTGATCTGCTCCCAGGAAGCCCCTTACCCTATAGATATCTGCCCAGGCCCGCAGCTTGCCACTCGCGGGTGCCGCTCGCAGCGCGAGAGATGAGCTGAGCTGCTGGGGAGGTGCCTGCAGGCTGGGACGGTGCGAGCTGCGCTTCAGCGAGCGCCTGCCCGGCCGAGTCCCGCGGCGCTGGCAGCTCGGCACCCGGCCTCGGAACGGCGCTGGGCGGAGGGGCGCGGGCTCCCCCTGGTGGCCCGGCTGGAGCTGGGAGCGTCTGTGGGGCTCCGAGAGAACTGAACATCAGAGGCGGCTGCGGGGAAACCAAATGTGCGGCTCTAACTTGGAGTCACTCGTTGGGTGGAGAACGCTCTGGCAGTATGCAGGACTCATCCGAGTCAAGCTTGTTGTTAGAGTCAGAGCTACTTTGATGCTAAGTATGCATATTACAAGGGATTTAAATCTTAAATTCTCAAGCTTTGTTGAAATTTACTTGTTTATACAGATTCTATGACAAGAAATATGAAGTATTTTTGAAACTTGTGGAACATCAGAGAGAGTATCGCTCCATCATGAAAAGCTCCTAATCCAGTGGCATCCTCTGGGAACGGCAGGGATAAATTGCCTACGATGAGGGTAAATTCATCTTACTGCACCATGCATTGTAAAAATACAATTTTATCATTTGAAATGTCCATTTTTGATGTTAAGGAGCAATAAAATGCACTCTATTCGCTATGAAGTACGGGGTGTTTTCTACCTGTCACCATGCACACCAGGCACAGTGGGGCTGTGCAGAATCAGAGCCAGCTGTGGGTAGCGCGGTGCTGCTGCTTGCAGGCGGCCTCGCTGAGCAGCACGAGGAGCAGTGCCACTGGCTCAGGTGGATCTGAGCCCCTGTGCTGTGCTTTGCACAGGTATTGCACACGTGGTCCTTGTAGTGCCTGCTGCAGCTACAGCTGAGACATCATTTCCATTGGAGTGTTCTGTTTCATATTTTTTTTACTCTGATTATAGTATATCTTTGGTGGCTCATACTTGGACATTGTTTTTGCAGCTGTGCAGTCTTTCCTTCTGCTTTCTTGTTTCCTGCTCTTTTTTCTGTCTCAATTCTTGCAGTATAGTGGTTTTGCTATTGATAATTTGAGCCATTTTGTCTCTTGCAAGTAACCTGCTCTCAGTGCATGTGAATCTCTGTGCAGAAGTGAGCCAGCCCGCTGTTGATACTGAAGGATGAGGCTGTGCAGAGTTGCTGCAAACATGTTCATAATGCAGGAGCATTCCTTCCACCCTGCCAGCTGCATCTCAGCCCTCAGTCCTGCAACAGTCCAGTTCTCCATGCCTGTTCTTCCCACGTTGCTACACACAGGCTCAGCTCAAAACCTGTGTATCTGCACACTCACAGGCACAGAGCTGTGCCCAGTGACAGCAGGTGCAGAGAATGCAGAGGGAGAGAGAGATTTTCCTTCTTTAGGCTCGCCTTGTCTGTGCCTGGACATCCTCCTGGCTGCCTGCTGGCCAACAAGAGGCTTTCACTTTGTTTCAGGTGATTTTAAATACTGTGCTGGACAGTTATTCCTACGGGAAGCTGTAGGGCTCCCAACATCACCTCATGGCATGGCTGGCCATGGAAGTAGAGGGGCTGGATGCTCTGTTTGTACACTGCAGAAACATTTCACCTCGGAGAATGCTGTTTTGATCTTGCAAGATCCAAACACTGCCAAAACCTTCAGTGAGATTCTCCGCAGTTCTTTCTCTGCCCTTTGTCTTTTACTTCTTAGTAAAAGATGCTGTTCTGTTTGGGGGCTGTAACTCTGTCACAGGTCACTAATGAGAGCCCTTCTTTTCTCCAGACTGCAGTTTGTAGCCCTCATGGCGAGCCTTTATTATGCTACAGAAACAACTTACGAGCCCACAGAGTGAACATTCATAAAAATGGACTCCATCCTTATACATTTCAACTGATAGCAAAGCCACTCTTTTCTATTGGCATAGGCTTTTATTCCCAGTTAAGTGCAAACAGAAGTTAGACAATAACAAAACTACACTTAGAGAACTTGGAAAATACTGGTTTCTGAGGTTTACATGTTTGTAGTCAGCACGCAAAAACATCTGGGAATTTTTTTTAAAGAAACAATGCACTTCCTGCCTTATACTTCATGGAAAAGCAATTGTTGCCATTTCCAAAGTACCCATTGTTAAGAGAGACAGCTTTACAAGTTCAGGGACATAATTAAAGACAATGAAAGTTGATGGGAATAAAATGAAAAAAAAACCATCGTTACAAGAAGAGTCTAAGAAGCAAGAGAGTAACTGTGACATACTGCTATATCATAGCATACAGTAAGGGTACAATAAAATATGTCAATTGAAAATGTGTAGAAAAAAAACACACAGTTGGAGACCAGTGTATTGTGAATAATAAATATTCATATATTTTAATATATCAATTTTCATATACAACTCATATGTAAAAATGAAGTTCACTGACTCCAAATACATAACAAATGTACAGATTGTACAGTGACAGATGCTTAGGCTTGTCTGGCACACTACCAGCATTTTTAACTTGTCACACTCAGCACACACAGCAACTTCAGCAGATTTTCCATAAACTTCTTTATCATCAGAAATGTAGCCTTTATCTCTCCCTAAAGTAGTACCAAGACTTGCAAGGAAAACACAAGGAGTGTATGGAGTCCACAGAGGAAACAACCATTCATACTGACTTTGTTAAAGCTTAAGAGGACAGAGTTCACCAAAGCTGTAACTTTGTGTAGGTTCAGACAAAAGGCTTACACAGAGATTTGCCCACACTTCTTGCATGATCCTTATATGCCATTCTCCCCTTGTAATACTTCCATTTACAGTTGCATTTTTGCTCCACGCCAGTATTACGATCAGGTTCATATTGTCCAATTTTAGAATCAGGACTGTACTCATAGCAGAGCTGTAAAAATCTGTATTCCATTGGATATGCAATCAGCTGTGACAGCAAAAAGTACCAACACAAGATTTTGCAGAGGTATTATCTAATGTTACTTGTGTTACTTGAGACCTAGCAAACAGCAGTTTGCTAAATTCTCAAATTAAATTGTATTCAAACTGAACCAAGACATGAAATGTCAAAGCTTAAAAGTTCTAAAAATCTCAACTGCCAGCTGCCTGGCATTGTAATTCTAGGTCCTGTTGACAGGCTTAGGCATTTTCAATTCAGGCACTGCGTATGAGGATAAGTTGGAGACACATGAAGCATGAAAGAGTCTTGTAAATACACAATGGCACGGCCATCTAAGCAATTGCACATCGAATCACTTGGCCATGCCAAATATCACTTGAGCCCTGCTTCAGTCTTTGCAGCAGAATGACAAATCCGTCACACGCTGCCCCAAATGGAGGAGAAGCCTGTCACTGTTTGATTGAGTTTGACTGAGAAATCAAAGTTTGAGTCCCTCAGGATTCTGACAGCATCCTCTGAGCTGCAGACCTTGCCATATTTACCCCGTTTGTTGCAATTTGCTGACAAATGTTTATCACACAAATGAGAAGAAGGGAAACAACCACCATGTCATCAGCTGTTCCGAGTGTTCTACAGAGAGGCCCAGGCATCGTGTCAAAAGGCGACGATAAGCATATGATTGTTCCAAAGGAGCAAACAACAACTCTTAGGAAAAAAATGCACATGAGTCCACCCCAGGTGAAGATTCCTCGCAAGGCAAGAGTCAGGAACAACGGCATGTCATAGAGGTAATCTGCAAACTAAACATGCAGGTGAGTTAAGCTCTGCTCCATTCTAATCCATGCAGTTCTTTTGGTTGCATGAGTCTTTAAGCACTTCTAGATTCAAATCTCTTGAATGCAAAGCCTTTCTGTGCTGTCCCAGTTCACCAAGGCAGGTCAGTTATTTTGCAGAATCTACAGGCACATTCCTAAGGCAATCCTCACTTCCCCGGCACTTTGCACAGTGCATTATGCTTGACACTTTGGGAAACTGGTCCTTAATGGCTATCTTGAGTATACGTGCTCTCTTTAAAGTCTGGCATCAAGTGTGTGCATGAAAAAGAGTACATGAGAAAGAGGCCTCAAGTCTCACTTTAGTGTGGATGGGAAACGTAGGACTGAGTCATTATAATAATTATTCCTGCTCGTTAATACTAATTTGTTGGGTTGGAAAATAACATTCTTAAGCACAGTGCTTAGTTTAGCCCACAAATTAAAACAGATTCCACAGTCCTGTTTGGGCCCCCCACTGGGATTTGACAGGATAGGAAGATTTGCTTTGGTGATATTCTGCATGCTGTCAAGAATGGGTCTCACATGTGCCTCCAGCCCTCATCTTTCACATCACTTCCAGTACCTGTCACGTCCCCACACCATCTGGGATTCCAGCTTTAATGAAGTACAGAGCCAGTGTAGACTGTTTGAATTTGGCAATACCTCAGTAAAAAAAAACAACAGCTGCTTTCTAAGCTGGGATCTGCTTTGGAACAAAAGACTTACATGTAATTTAAGCTCCTGGAGTCCAAATATAAGTTAAAATGTGAAAGTTTTACGCTGACTCTCTCTAATTCTGCTTCACTTCCTAAGTGTCATCTTGCACTGCCTTCTCCTCCCTGCTAGGATGATTGCAGAGTGATTTCTCTGAGCTAGAAACTCTGAGAAGCACCATTACTAGAAGATGCTGTCTCCAGCAGTGAATGTTAACACTTCCCCTGTAGTATCATCAGTGAGTGTATAAAAAGATAATTCACATACTGAGACAAACTAGCTTTCATTGTTGAGTCTCTTGCAATCCTCTGTGTGTTATGCAGTGCTAACTACATAAGTGTAGATTCAGAAATACTTACAGGTCGAGGTTGCCCTGAGAAACGCTTGTTGTACGCTCTGATGTCGTGAACAGTCTGTTTACTTGGCTTATCGTGTAGCTTTTCACAAGAGATGTTAACCAGAACCACCACCTTCATAAGGAAAGAATACAGGCGTTACCACTGTGTGTTTTAATCTTCAGTATGAAGGATAGTGTTTAGTAGCACGTCTCTTCATAGGCTCTTTATTGCACATTGACCTTTGTACAGTTCCAGCAGTTCCGCAACAGCAAGAACATCTTCCTTTTATGACCTGCATCAAACTGCCAGTACAGCAGGCAGGCTCTGGCAGCGGTCGAAGGAGATGAGGGAGTCCCATGTCCTGTACTGCTTTTTACGGAATGATATCCCAGAGATTCAATAAACTATACAAAAGTAAAATGCCAGAGGCCTGTTTAATATTTGTTGCCTGATAAGATGTGTCAAATTATAAATGTGATTGGCTGCAGAGTCATTCAGCTGAGTTTTGAAATGCAATGGAAAATTAGAGGATGAATAAAGTTGATCCTAAGAGCTCAAGCTTGTCATTTTCTGTTTATTGTAATGCAGATGTATGCAGGGAAGATGTCTTACCTTCTGTCTGCAGAGAGGGCAGATTATTGCTCCTAACCAAGGACTATGTTTCCAGTATGTAATTAGACAAGAGCCTACAGAAAAAAAAAGTTAAGATGCATGGAGTATATTTGAGGATATTTAATGTTTATAGAATGTTATCAGAATTAATAAGCATTCTTTCTACAGTTGACTGCAGAAATGAATGTAATTCTTTGCTTTCATTTTAAGATGTGGTTTTACTCTGCAAACTGTAAAAACAGAGCTGTAGATCTGTGTTGATATATACAGCAACATGGAACTTCCCCCTGACGAAGACTCTGAGTGTCTTAGTATCTTATTCTTGCAGCTTCCTTGATTGTGGATGAAGCACTCGGGAATACAAGGACCCTTCCAGTATGTGTACATACATGTATGCATTGCACAGTACTGTCTGTACACTGTGGAAGAGTTAATTAATGCATTCTTTTTGATTTACCAGAACAACTGCTAACTAATTGCCAAATGCAGTGCCATCTTAACAGCAAGCTCTCAGGTGTTGAAGAGGGCAGAGTCTGAGGACACTAACATTAGCCTGTGCACGTCCCTGATAGCAGTGCTTGACACACATGAATATCAGTGCTGGTACTAACAGCAAAAACAACAAAAGATAAATAGCATCTAATCAGAAGTAGCACAGCTTGACTTTCATCTCCCAGGTTCAGTGTGACAGTCAAGAACAAGTATCTCTTAACATGTAAACTGATCAAATTTGACAAAGATCAGAGTGAAAGCAGCAGTGGAACACTGTATTGCCATTTTGTTGGGATTGTTTTATTGCATTGAACAATGGTGTTTGTTTTTAAAAACAACCAGTAAGTAGCTTAAGAAGTATTACAGAAGGAAGTCTTCAGGAGCCCTTACTGCAGCCTTTTTTGTACCCAGACTTTATTTCGCATTGTCATTGAAAAGAAGGATTTTAGAGGAGAAACGTGTCTGAAGTCAAGTATAAAAAATGTTCATGCTGTCAGTTACCTCCTAAAGAGGACTTCCCTATATTAGGGATGATGCATTTGCCCTAAGGATATTTTCATGAACCTTGCTCTGACTTGTGCACTTTGTTTTTATTTCAGTGCAGGGTTTTTCTTTCAGGCTCTTCTAGTTTGTTTGCACAGACAAAGTTAGCTGGGCTCACGGCTGCATTTATATCTAAATCCTCATGTGGTATATATGAACTCAGTCTGGCAACCAGCTTCAAGCCTTTGCTTGAACTTTTGCATTTGACAGCCATCATGCCTGACTTCAGGAACTGCTTTGACCCTCTGGATCCAGATCCTGTATCATGAGCCACACAGTTGTGCCTGTACTCAGTCCCAGTGATGACAACGGGGTACTAATGGATCTCACAGTTCTTTGAGGGCTTTGAAAATAGAACCCCATGGAAATTAAAATTTGCTACATGCAAAATCCTGTGTTTAGTGGAACAGGAAGGGAAGGACTCCTCTGAAGTTGACCTGTTTGTGCTTTGGTGCATTTTTCATAAAATGGGCAAAATCCTGTTTTAATCCAGCCTGCTACACAACCTTCTGAGGGAGTCCATAGGTTTTTCTAAAATACCTTTGAGGTTTTCGTTAATTAGAAAAAAATAATATTGCACAAGGATCATTTTTCAATTGAACTTCCTGAGCATATGGTTCAAACTGAAGCTGAAAAGGAAAACTTCAGGACAAACTGTATGAATTACTACTAATAATAAAATCAAATGTTTTGTTTTTCTTTTTATAAGCCCATATTAATCTTCTTTAAAAGCTCTGGGTTGACCACATTTTTTAAATAAAACTTTTACCGGAGTGGAATTTATTAAGAGTGCTCAGCATTGCCTTAGCTCTGTTCCATGGGGCACTGGGAGAAGTTTTATTACTGATTTCAGTCACAACAGACTTAGATCTATGCAGAATGGTTTTGATAAGCCCAATGTAAAATTTTATTGGTTTAAGACATGAAAAACAGACACGTTACGCTTCTACTACATCAACATAGTCAGAGCATGGATAATGCACTGCACTGGAATTTATGCTTCACAGTGTAAATGATGATGTATTTGGGGAATGTAAAGCCTATTTAAAAAGACACAGCTAATGACAACGTGTACCAAGCTTATAGATGGTACTTCTCCACAAACCTCAAAATAAAAATAAAGCCCAGATCGTTATGTCTGTAGAGTAACTGTCGAATCACAGCATGAAGAACTGATGGAGCACCTGGGGAAAGGCCCAGTCAGCCCTGGGAGCACAGGTGAAGGCAATTCACCTGTGCTGCAGGAAGGGCTGGAGCCTGGCTGCACCTCTCTTAGACCTCATTTAAGGGCTGACTGCCCCAGGGAAGGGTTTCTGATGGGAGAGCCTTTCTTTGTGGAGTCTTTTCTGTGAGCCTGGATCCTTGGACGTGGGTGAGTACTTCTCCTTTGTAACACCATTGCATCTGTGCTGGTCCTTTTGCTGTAATGCTTGTCTATCACCTTTCCACTGTGCTGACCTTTTTGATTGTAACAGTGTCATATTTACAAAGGGGAAATGGACAATTAACTAGGTCAGAGAAGGAGGAAAATTAATGACATCTGTCATCGTGTCTATCTTTGTATTTGAAACTGTAACTTCTGTGGCATTATTTGAAACATGCTTGGAGGCCATAAGCTTACTGTTTCTTCTGGAGTGAGTTTTATTTAAACTATCCTTTTCCTTTGTGGTAGTAGTGTGAGTAAAAAAACACATGAAAAAAGTTAAAGCATTAAATGGTGTCGTGCATGTTGTAGATGGGCCCTACAGCATGCCTGTAGCTGTTCTCACCCCACTGATCTGTTGTGGCTTCAGAGGATGGAGATATTAGCAGTGTTGATGAGGGGCTGGTCTGAGAGAGCATTATTTCAATCTAGAGAAAAATGACACTTCCTCAAAACAAAATTAATTCTTATTGTACCAACATTACAGGTGTAATACAGGGCCTTGTTTTCATTTCTGCTTATGTCTTTTTCTAGAAGTCTTACATGATGAAGAAAGTGTCAGTGGCTTGTAATTATAAATTAAACTTGCTGTAAGGTCTTTGAAAAGCATAGGAAGGAGCTTTATGTTTTTGCCCAGTGCATTTTGATATGTTTTGCTGCTGGAGAATCAGATATTACTGCCTCCAGCAGCCTGGGTGACCTTCTGCCAGAGTTTACTGATGTTATGCTGCACAGGAGCACTGAACTGCCTTCAATGGCAGTTTCAATCTCATCAGATCATAAACTCCAGTTCTTTACTGTCACCCCCTGCAGTGGTGACGACAGCATTTAGCAAGGAACTCGATAAGCAGCTGGGGCAGTAAGATTGTAAACTTTGCCTGTAAACTCACTGGAGTATGTATGTCAGAGGTCTGAGAGGTACTAAGTTCATTTCCACATACTTGAATACAAACTGGGTTTCTAGGCCTTTTAGTTACTCCATGAGTTTGTGCTGTAATTTAACAGCACCTTACAAAATTATGTTGCTTTTTGTCTTGTGTCTTCCTGGGCATTTCAAAAGTGGCCCCTTGTAAGTATGAAGGCAATAAACAGAAAAAGATTAAACTTGTTATTAGTGAGGGAATTTACTTCAGAAATCATAGAAACATATCCTGAGATGGAAGAGACCCACAAGGATCATTGAGTCCAACTTCTGGCACTTCGCAGTACCACCCAAAAATTAAATATGTCTAAGACTGTTGTTCAAAGGCTTCTTGAATGCCAGAAGGCTTGGGGCCATGGGCACTGCCCTAGGGAGCCTGTTCCAGTGCCTGACCGCCCTCTGGTGAGGAACCTTTTGCTAACCCAGCTGACTCTCCCCTGACACAGCTCTGTCAGATCCTGCTGCTGTCACCAGAGAGCAGAGATCAGTGCAGCCTCCTGCTCCCCTTGTGTGAAAAATGTAGGCTGCCATAAAGCCTTTTCTCAGCCTCCTCTTCTCTGAGCTGAAAAACCTAGGGATTCAGCTGCTCCTCATACCTTTAGTTACTGGGAGAAATGCTTAGAATGGTTCCTGCACAGGATTTGATATTTCTGTGGGAAGTGTGCTGTGTTTAGTAGCCTTTATAAGCACTGCACTTTCAACTCCGCAAACTTACCACAGAATAGATGTCCACAGTTGGTTTCTACTGGCAGAGTCACTGTTTGGAGACAGATGGGGCAGCTGAAGTCACTGTGATTACTAGGTTGCTGAACTTGGAGTGATTCCTGAAAGAGAAGTGGTGCAGTCTTCAGTAAAGTACTATTGCAAGTGACAAGCTCAGTTTAACAACAATCATTTACTATGAATTAGCAAGGAATCACAGAAGCTAAATAGACGTGTTGGCACAACTAATAGTTACCTCAGCAGATGGTGAAAATTGGGCAAAGAAATTATTTCTGTAATCCTACAGAAAGGACTAGTGTTGGAGGTAACTCAAGTCTAGTAGAGTGACAAATGACCTCTGAGCAAATATCTTCTGACACAATATTATCTAAACTCCATAAGCACTGAATAGTTCTGTATTTTGCTTTCCTATGCAGTACTAGTATAGATTAAGAAGTGAATTATTTCAACTGATATAAACTGTAATAGTTTATGTCAGCTGAGGAACTGCTTGGAGTTCCCAACCTCTGTGTCTGTAAACATATTACATGTGTATACACATCCATGTACTACATCAACTGATGAGGTAGCTATGCTATTTCTGTGAAGTACTAACACACTTTTCTTTGTGCACATTCCTTTGTCTCACAACAAAGCAAACGTGTTTCTGATTATCTTGAGTCAAGGGAAACCCAGCATTCCCAGACTGTAACTGATGGAAGTTGTGAGCAGCACTCTTGCCCTCTGCAGTCTCAACAAGTTGAAACTACTTGTGTATTTTGTATTAAAATGTGTTGTACAGCAATTAACATGCTATATGATTCCTAGGGGATGAATGATTATAACTTTTCCAATGATTCATCTTCTGCTGACTTAACATGGGCAAATCTGCAGAATGGAGTTTGTGCTATTCAGAAAATGGGAAAACTGAATGTTGCTATGTTGCTGTATGATACCAGTTCTGGCTGCTGAAGTAAGCTCCTCATCAGCCAAGTGTTGAGAAGCTCTATGCTGAGAACATGAAAGTTAGGGCTTTATGAATTACAGCAAGGAAACAGCCAGTGATCCTCTGATGGTGACACCCAATGAAGAATATCTGCATGTACAGATGCAGAAAAATCATTTGAATGTCACAAAGCAGCGACTTTGATTTTCTTGTAATCTTTCTCTTACTGAATGAAGCAATGTGGGAAATTTGTCCAGCTCTCGTGACTGACAGGTGTTAGGTTCCACAAGAAGAAATAGGCATTTCTTTATATAGATAATGAAGCAGTGAGTGGGCTTATGATGGATGCTGGAGATTTCTGAATCCAATAGGTACTGGGCATCGCGTGCTGCTAAATACAAAGGTGGTACCTCTGACTGAAAGAGTGTTCTGGGGAAGCTTCATAAAACTGCCTGTTTCTTTATTCTTCTGTTAATATCCACTGCAGCACAGAGGGCTAAGTGGGCCTGGTGTGACCTGGTGGGGGCATCTTTACAGTCATCAAGTGATTTGAGTCGCCTTCAACGAAGATGTCAGTGCCTTATGCTTGTCCCAAGTAGACAGGCTAGGAAAAACAAGTTGAATCTTTCATTATTTGAATAGATTTTTGTGCAAATAATCAGTTTTCTGATGCATTTAGTTCAAATGCTTGAAGCTGTGTTTGAGATGGCTTTGTGCTGGTTAGAAGAGGACTGTCCAGATGGACCTGATAGAAGACAGTCAATATCTGATACGGATATTTATGTGCCAGAATAAATTTCCCCCTTCCAAAATCTTGAGCCAGCCTTGGAACATTTGAATTGAAGACTGAATTAGAGATTGAAGCTGTGATTATGGCAGCCAGCATTTTGTGCCTGTTTGTTCTTGATGGCACTAAATAGTCATAACAAAATACAACATTTAGTGTGACTGGGCCCAAAATAAAAGACCTCTAGGGATCTTCTTCTCGTACACTAATTCAACATGTAATCTAGAAACAGCGGAATTAAAACTGTCACTTCTAACATTCCAAGCAGCTTTAAGTTCTGCTACAATCAGATCTTCGTGTTTATATTCTTTTGTGAGCACCACAGGTGTTTTGGCTGTTGGGGTGGAACTCTCCATGGGAGTTCCTGATCAGAGCTCAGGTTTTGAAGCCCTTCAAAACAGAAGTTCCCTGTGTGACAGAGTCAATTTTTCTGAGGGGAAGGAGAGGGCAGGGGAAGGAAGAGGTCTTCTCAAATTTGGATACAGCTTTTGGCTCAAAAGGGGAAAATGAGCATTGCAGGGAAACTTTGGTAGAGCAAAATCAAGCCTGTATTACTAACATGTCACTGGACTCGGTACAGTTTCATATTTGTATGTAAGAGAAAAACATGAAATTGCAGAGTAATCCTATCATTGATTATAAAGCCAGAAGCTCCTAGGTGTAGCAACTTTATTTCTGCAATACAGCTCAGCTCACTGCACTTTCAGTTTTCCCACAGCGATGCTTTTAAAGATCACTGATGAGTCAGCCTGTTTGAAAACAAGGAATTTAAGTGAAAAAAGCAATTAACAGAACTGCTTCCTGTGATAGGTGAGCAGTTGCTCCTTGCCTTGGTTACAGGACAACTGAGATGATCAGTGATGATGCATTAGACAGTTCATTATTTAAATTAGATCACAAGTAAAATAAGAATAAGATGTTTTACAAAGGAGGATTTACCTGTAAAAATTTTCCAAAAGTAATTTAAGGATTAAAAGTATTAATAATACTTCAATTATTTATGAATAACCATTCTAATAAACATTTCCTGCCTTGGTTCAGAAGATGCACATAAAATTTAGCTTACCATTCCTCTTTGTGGAAATGTTTGAGAGGAGCTCAGTAAGTTGTGCCAGCTGTCAGTGTTATGGTGTGGAATCATTCATGCAGGCATGCTGGGTGTCATTGTCAATTATTAACTTGGTTCCCCATGGCAAGAGTCTCTCAAATGTTCTAAATAAGGTTATGAAGGAAATGCGAGGGTTTTTTGTTCCCTTCAATGAAGCAAATCTGCTTTAAAAACAACAAAACCAACAGGAGTCTCCTGGGTAAAACAAACAAAAGCAACTCTAAATTTTCCTCCCAGGAGATATTGAACATGAACAAAAAGATATTGGAATGTAATAAAAATATTGCGTTACTATTTTTAAATATTAACTGGATCAAGGGCACGCTGCAAGGTAGTTTGATAACCTGAAAAAATAGCAGCCTATCAATTGTGTGGACAAACCATTAACTGTAGTACTATTGTGAAAGAGGCTTAAAACTTGCCAGATGCTTGTGGTACTTTGGTATTGCAGCAGTGCAGAATCAGGTTGAATAACACAGTATCATCCAATAAAGCAAGCAAAATGTAGAAGTTAAGCAGATTTAACTTGTTAAAATACTTTTAATTTATCAGCATATATACTTCATAAGGTATTTATTCTTTGTCATGCTCTGTAGCCCTTAAGAAAGGCTTGATTTCTACAAAGATGTTCTCCAATTTACTGAAGCAAAACTAATAAGGAAACCTGTCAAGGCCTTGGTTTTGTGCAGTGCTAACCACCCTGATCCTGACTCAAGAAGGCATTGAAGCACGTGCCTAATTTTCAGCCCTAGAGAAACACATAACCTCTTATGGAGAGGTTGAGTGGGAGTCAGTAATATTGGAATAGAAATACGCTTAGTACAAAAATAATGCCCCTGGCATTCCTGCTGAAGCACTGATAAGCTAAACAAAACACTTTTCAAAGACTAATAACCGGATGGGATTTGTAGCATAAACAATGCTCCTTGTTAGTCACCAGTCCCTAGGGCATCTTCCTCACTGTGTTAGAGATAAATTGGCAACAAATGAAATACTGTATGTGATTTCCTGCCCTGGGTATGCATGCATGCTTGCATGACAGTGTGATAGCTGTCATTTATTATTTATCTAAGTATGTATACAAATCTACAGTGTGATTTAATTACTTGTTGAAGGTGCCAGACTAACAGATGCAGAAGCCAGAGCTGTTTCTTTTTCCAGAGAACTGACGTGGGTAAGTAGTGGCATCCTTTCCAGTCTGTTCTACTACAGTGCTTCACCTCACTGGACTGCAAGTATCTGAACGGAGCTCATTTTCTCCAACATCTTCCCAGCTGCTCTTCTCTGCTCAGCATATTAAATCCATAAAGGCTGATAACAAGGATGTCAGTCCTTTTTAAAAGTCTTTTTTTTTTTTTTTTTTTTTTTTTGTTTTTTTTTGTTTTTTAGACAGGAAGATTATTCACTGGAAAATTGATTTGAACACATCAAATTATTTTTGCTAGCTCACACAAGTATTTCATTACAACTTAGTAAAGAAAGGATTGGGATTGTTTTAATACCAAAACTCTCCTTGACAAAGTAATAGCAAAAAGACTATGGGCTTTTCATAAGGGTGAAATAAACCCAGATCTCCTTTTACTTGCCAAGAGCTGTATGCATTTGTGCAATGTCTCTTGCAGTTGCTTATTTCCTTATGGACAGGCTGCTCTTGGAAACTGGATGATAAAAGCTGCATCATTTCAATAAGCAGGATTTTGTCTTCATTTTTTAATAGCACTCAACCTATTATTCCTTAGTTACCATTAGAGTTCAAGTGGTCAGGTTCCATCAAAGTCAACAGTTGGCTTCAGTTGGTCTGTTCATGCCAAGCCCTTGGATTACTTGCATTATTAATTCACAGTTTTCCACATAAAGCTTCCTATTCTACTTCCCAACTAAAGTTGGGATTGAGACATAAAAAGATGTGAAATAGCAGAGTTTTGGAGCAGAGCCTATTGAATGACATTTGACACAAAGAAAGTAAGGGGTTCAAGGCTGAGATGGGATTCTGCATTATGAATTCCCAGCGTGTCCCATCTGTGACCTAATTCCATTCTGGGGAGTAAGAGTGGTGAATGCTGGCTGTAGGATACAAAATATGTAGGCAGTGCTACAGTGTTCTGCTGAAAGGAAGAGCCAGGCTATCAGAGCTGCTTTTGACATGGCTCCTAAGCAAGAGGAAAGCATGTCAGACCTGCTGTCACTGAATTGCATCAGGAAAGCAAGGGAGAAATCTTCTAAAATGGAAACACAAGAGAATGATTAGCAAAATCAGTGTATTTTATCTTAAAAGAATGATCCGGGCACAAAGTGTAGCTTTGTTGGAAATGCCAATTAAAATAGTTGTAACTGCTCTGCTACTGCTTAAGTGTGAACAATCTGGTAAAAAGAGGCTCAATCCACTGCTGCAGGAGTTGCATTTCACTCTGCAATACAGAATCTTAAAATCTGAATAAAAATGTGCTCAAGACATTCGGACAAATTGAAGCTTATTTTACAAGGAAAAAAAACTTTGCTATAAATATGAAAGGAAATTTGAACTCATTTTTGACTCACGCCTGCTAACTTGCTGTGTTCAAAGTACTGTGATGAGCAACAGAACAATCCATGTTATGCTTTACATATCTTGCCCTGTTCAGCTGTGGTTGGGCTTGGGACATTTGTGTCACTTGATAGCAAGTGATAGCTATGATATTTTCACCAGGTGTGTTTTGTTTTGAACACAGTTCTCTTCTTCAGCTAGAGAGTACTATTTGAATACTCTATTTTTAAAGCATATTTTTTAGTGAATTACTTATAACAGTGGGTAGATGTTAAGAATAGTTAAACAGAATGGAAGCAAACAGGTTATTAACATTTTATTCAGCTAATCTTGAATACTGATGATAATGTTTCTTAATAGTAAGTAATATGGAACATAGTTTTGAAAATTCTGTCCTTTGAGAGATCAGATATTTTACCATAATTGGTTTGTGAGTGCAAAACTATATGTCAGTACCCTGCCACAAAATGAGTCTAAAAAGATTGCTCCTTGTGACCTCGTCCACTGTACACACACATACGCACACAAAAGATAAGAGTACCAAAATAGAAGTGCAGATATGTGTGAAAAAGTAAACAAAATGCCCAAAATAGAAAAGAGCAGATAGGAGATTGACAAATGTTAGGAAAGCAACTGAGGAAGGTAGAGAGCATGGTGGGAAGGGAGGCTACAGTGAAAAAGTGAGGTCCCATTGGGAAGCAATGATGTTAGAGAGGTGTAACTTAATTCTGCTGAAGTTGCTGCTCCTGACAGCTCCTCCTTCTGAGGTATTTTCCTGAGGAGATGCAGGTAGGCCATGCCTTAAAGATTATAACCATTTTTTTCTCCTTCTGTATGAAGCCAAAGATACAATGTTTTCCACCTCTGCCTTTGTTCCCAGTGTAGTTTTTTTTTATGGAATTTTGGGAGATATCAGGACTTCTGCTTCTGTGGCATTATCTCCATGCCTTTTCAACCACTCCTTGCTTGGGGGTGATGGAACACTAAAGCACATGTTATCTGTCACTTGCTACATTCATCTTTTCTATTTCTTTGAGGAGCGATCATGGAAGGTTGTCTCAGTATAGTGTTCCTTGTCTTCCTGACCCTGCAAAGTGAATTTCCTCTCATTTCTCCCACTGCAAGGGAGAAATGAGAAAAGAAATTCAAGGAAATTCAAATAAAAGGTGTTCAAGTGGAGAAAGTATTTCTAACAAATATGAAAGTATTTGAAAGGCACTTGTTCCATGTGGAAATATATCTTCCTTTCAGAAAAGCTCAACTACAAGACTCCTTTGAAGAATATACACTCATAAGAAAAAAAAAAATTAAATTTAAGAAATACTTAAAGCATCCAGAATTCCTGATGTTTTTCATGATGAATGCATTAAAATGCTTTTCATCCCCTGTAACAGACAAAAATCTTTTGAAGTATTTTACAAAACACGTACTTCAGTTACATAGAAAAAAAAAAATTAGATTCATAATAATTACATTGCTCCTATTTCTGAGGGCATAATTGACCTGGAAAGTATTGCAGAGCATTCTCAAAGAAAAATCAATATAATGTTCTTCAAACACCTGAGATACATCAACATAGTAGCACAGTAGTCAGTCATGCTGGTATCACCAGCAAAACAGGCATAAGGTCTATATTGTGTATTTTCCCCTCATAAGGGAGTCATACATAACAGAACCTCCTGACCTCACCAGAAGTCATACAAGTGCATAGACCTGTAGCTTCAATGGTTGGCTACCCTGGTTAGCATTTCAGTCATCAGTACTGCCTCTTTTTACAGTTTCTTTGATTTGTTTTTCCCTTCTTTCAATCTCCTCTGGGTATTTGTTTGCTTGTTTGTTTTTTCCTGCTAGAAATAAGGAGGTAAGTCAGACAGTGGTGTAAGGTTGTCTCTGTATCTCCCTTTCCCTCGGAGCTGCTATTCTTGTAAAATGCAATTAATGGTGAGATTGGAAAGCAATAATGAAATTAGCTGTTTCCCCATTCCCTAAACCAGTGCCCCAGAGGAGTAAGCAATAGATTGGTATGGCTATTCCAGCTGACATAGGTCTGTCTGGTAACTTTATAACAAAGTGTCAGGCCATGGGGGTGCAGCATTGATCACAAGACACAGCATTGGGTGCCAGTGACCTGCGGTTCTGTTTATTGAGCAATCAGGACCCATACCTGTGCAAGACCAGTGAGGTATTGAAGAATATTTTCAGTCAGTTCAATGACTTTACATTAGAATAATGTGCATTTTCTTCATATTCTATGATTTTAGGTGTTCAGTTATGCTGAACATATATTTATGTTTATTACACTAGCTTCTAAACTGGCCACATCTTGAGGATAAATGGAGATAAAGTGCTTTTTTTTTTTTTTTTTAATGAAAATACTAAAAACTTCCATTATAAAGAGAGCTTGATTGATTAGGCAGCAGGATATGTATAGCGTAAAAACTACGACAGGACATGAAGGGACTCATGGCCCAAGAAATACAGTATTATATACTTTGTATCCCGTAATTACGAAGTGCATGAAGTTTGGTTATAGGTTAGTTAATATTTTTTGCATCTGAAGCATTCAAGTATGCCTTCGCTCCACAGCGTATCAAGAAGCTTCTTTGATGTTTGAAGCTTTTGGAAGATGGTAGGTGTAGTGGAAATACCAAGTCATGGCCTGAACCAGTGATAGAGCATCTGGTGGGAAGGCAGGGCCAACACAGGGGAGCTCAGGTGCATGCTATGCATCTGAGTGAGTGGAAGGGGTGGAGTCCACCCACCCCTTTCCAGACCTCATTTAAGGGTTGGCAGTGGAGGTGAGGGCACCTTTCCTGGGCATCCCTGCCCACCTGAGGCTTTCTGTAGGTAAGCAGCTCTTTGCATTTCTGCATCCTCGGCTGCTGCGTTTGGGTTTATTCTCATTTGCTGTAGCCAAGGACTTTGTCACCCTGCAATTATGCTATTGTAGCATTACAGTAGGGAAGTGCATACTTCCATAAATTGTGTCTGTCAAGCTACTAAATATGATAGAAAAGCTGAGATTTGTTTTTCATTTCATTCTAATGGCTAGGAATGTGCATGTTACATAACTAGCCACCGAGTGTCACTGTTTGGTATTTTTCATTCCATTGTCTTTGTTTCCAAGTGCTTAAAAAAATCTGTAAAAGCTGCACTCCTTTAAGTGAGGGTTTTTGAGCAAGAACAAGAATATCTGTTAAACCACAAAAGGTATGCTTATTTGCCATGCGAATCACCAAGACATACTGTGCAAACTAAGCATTCAAATTATTGGTGATATTGTAAATGCTATTGAAAATCAAAGGTTTTATTTTTATGCCTACCAATTTAAATTACTGCAGGAAATGCCATTCTTTACTGTTACAAAAAGTAGCCCTTTCTAAAAGACTGTCAGATACTTCTGTCAAGAAAGCAAAGGAAGCATTAAAAAGATTGAACATGGTTTAAATAAGTTCCTATTACAAGAAGTAATTTATCTTGACTCTAAAATGTAGGTAATAACAGACATAAAATGTCACGAGACTGAACTACAATACTGGTGTGAGGTGCCAAACTAGATTGGAATGTTATTACAGGTCGTAGTCTTTCATCTTGATTGGCACAAAATCAGAATTTTCAAGTGTGCTGAAGGTTGCAAATAAACTTTCAGCTAGGATTAAAAAATAAAACCTAACCACCTCAGCTTTGCATAACTTAAACAACTCCCCCTTCTTACTACTACATCTACTCCATCATCGAACTTCGAGCATGCCTTGCCCACGCTGTGGAGTTCCTGACATGCCTTGGTACAGCTGCAACTGGGAAGATACAAAGTTACACAAATTTGTATTGCAGTTCTCTGTACAATTCCATATGGCTTCAGTGTAACATTCCTTGGAAACACTGTTATTTCAGTGAGCACTCCATCATAGAGTCCGACATCTGAGGAGGGCACAATAGCCACAGGGCACGGGTGTGCAAATCTCTTCTGATACAATCCCAGGTTACCGAACCTGTGCATTTTGCCTTTTCTTTGCAATTAGCATCTGTCCTACGGATCTCAACCAACCTCCCTGTACTATATACAGTCTGTATTACCTTTCCAGTATAGCCATTCCATATGAATAATTTTTTAATACTTCTGAACAAGAAACAACTGTGAATAGGGCTACTAGACCTTGGTAGAATCAGATGCTTCCTTTCTGTTTGTACTATACAGCCCTCTAGAGGAAAAGTATTTTCTGCAGTCTTTTCTGTATTTATGGGAGATGACCCCACTGAAAGTAGAGCATGTTGTCAGGGCTGTGAGTGCAGTAACAGGCCTTAGTGGCCTCACCCGGTTCCTTTCTCCATACCCTCTGCCCATGGGACCAGGAGTTCTATTTACACTCAGCCCTGGGCCTTCAGCTCAGTTACAGCTATGCGTAGCTATGGACTTCACCGACCTGGACTGCGACCTGTGGAATGAATTCCCAGACTGACCTCAAAACTATTTCATCACTGTGCTGATCACGGGACTGTCCCTGACCTTGAGCAGTGGGTTGCCTTCCTGGCTTCTATACTTGTCTCATCATGACAAGGCACAGTGTACTTGCCTCATCTCTGTGGACTTGCCTTACCACCTGCACTCACGGCTGATGAACCTGCTCAATTTACCTGCCTTGTTTAAATACTGTGGCATGGAGCTGGCTTGCTCTTGTCTTTGTCTTCCCTGGAAAGTAGCTGGTGGCTTCTGGCATTCATTGGCATGTGTAGTGTAAATCCAGGAAAGAGGAGCTGCCTGCAGAAAGTGTATGAAGAAACCGTGTGAGATACTGAATGTGTAGGAGTGTATGTGAAATGAGCAGGAGGGTGTGGAGAATGATACACGTGTAGGAATTGAGTGGGGTACTGCATAAAGCGGTGAGTATTGATGTGGTGCAGTATTGCTGCAAAGGGAGTGACATAAAATACCAGGAGGAGGAAGTAGTAGCTAAATGATGAAGGCTGATGGGCAAGTTAAAAAATAAAAACAGGAATAATACACTAAAATAATTAAGAAAACAGATGCTCTCAGCATTATAAACTGTAGTGCAGAAGTCTGTGAGTCTTCACTGCTTAAAAAGCAAAACTAACATGAAAACAAACAAAAAAGGCTGTTTTAAATGAGCCTTTTGTGTTGCTGGGTGGCTTTAAGAGGGGGAGGTCACCCACTATGATTTTAACCTGCTAAAAAAGAATCAATAACAGAGGAGTAAAGTACGTACATTAAAAAACAGCCGAAAATATATCTGATATCTTAGGGGATATTCATTGAAGCGTCGTGAAGGAATTCTGGGAGCTTTATTCACGGATATTTCAGAAGGGAGTTTTAAAACGGATTCTGCGTTCTAAGCGATTTCTGCCCTGAAAGCAGCAGTGAGGCTGGTGCAGACGGGCCGACCTACCTACGGCTTGGCCACGCGCAGCCCTGAGCCGCGCCAGCAGCTCCCTGTGGTACCGGGCAGCTTTGGCGGCGGCCGCCATGTTGTGACGGAGCTGCGCTTCCCGCGCAGGTGTGTCACCTGCCACCGAGCGGCCACGCATCCACTCTCCGCCCACACACCCGCCGCAATCGACCGCTGAGGTAAACAGCCGCCAAGCGGAGTGGCCCCGCCCACGCGAATGCTCCCCCGTGATTGGTGTGAGCAGCGGCAGCCCTGCCCGCTGGTTGGTGGGGCCCTCTGCCACTCCCGACGTTTGAAGGCGGGAGCGGGCGCTGACGTGTACGTGCGGAGTGTGCCGTCCCTCTCTCCGCGCGGAGGTGGGCGCGTGGCGGGAGCCGTCACGTCAGCCGCGCGTGGTTCCCGCCGTCAGCGCGACCCGCGCATCGGATGCTTGCGCAGCCGCCCTGAGCGGAGGCGGCGGGCGCCGAGAAGAGGTTGACGCCATGGAGGCGAAGGCGGCGGACCCGCTGCTCTGTGACAGCCTCATCCTGTGGGTGAGTGGCGCTGGAGGGCCCGTTCCGTCAAGGCCGCGCGAGCACCTGTTGGGCTCCCGGTGTTGCCGCGGTGACGGAGGGCGGGCCGGGGGTTGAGGAGCCGTGTGGGAGCGGGGGAGGGCGGGCTGTGAGATCCGGGCCTGCGTCACGAAACGGTGCTTAAAGACGGGAAAACGTTCTGTCAGAAATAGCCCTGCGGAGGCGGTGTGGTGAATGTCCCGTGTAGTGAATGTCCTGTGGGCCCGAGCAGCGGTTCTCCAGTGTGGAAACCGCTCTGTAATTAACATCATCAGGAGCAGAAACCACACAGCTTCGTTCAGTTTGTTCTTTCCAAGTTCCTAATGTTATATGTGCCTAATTGTTTAGTATGGCCGCGATATCCAGTAGGGTCTGAAAGGGAATGCTGAGGCAACGTGGAGGAGCCATCTGAGAAGGCTCTGCAGGTCTCTGTTGTAATAAAACTTTGCATTTGTTTATTCAGCAGTACAACAAAAGCCTGGTCGCCTTGTTTATGACTGTGTTCTGCTGCTGTATCTCCCTGGCCTTTTTTCCCCACAATTCGGGCACATTTTATAGTAGGAAACATTCATTGCTTAAAAAATGCTACCTGTTAGTTCTGTAACGTGGGTGTCATTGAGTTGAATGTTTTGATGACATTACAGAAAAATGTAATATAGTTGCATTAAACTACACAGGGGATGTGCGTGAATTCCTAAGAAATATTAAGTAATGTGTGTTAAGATTGTGTTAAAATGTGTTAAGAGCTCACCGGTCCACTGCAGAAACAATTCCCTAAGTGAAGAAAATAAACTGGTTCCTGTATGTGAAGTCAACTCTGGGTAGGAGTGGATGCCCCATCCCTGGAGGCATCCAAGGTCAGGCTGGATGTGGTTCTGGGCAGCCTGGTCTGGTGGTTGGAGACCCTGTACAAAGCAGGGGGTTGTAACGAGATGATCGAGATGATCATTGTGGTCCTTTTCAACCCAGGCTGTTCTGTCATTCTATGAATGGCATGTAGGAGCTCTATCAGTAGAGCTGGGGATGTTCTGGTACTGTGCCTCTCAGTTTTCTGCTGTTTTCATCTCCAAACTGGAGCAGTGTTAAGATAAACCTCTCTACACATGGGTCACTTCTGCATAGCAGATCCTCTGTAGGGGAATGGCCAGAGAACTGTAACGCCTTGAAAGTATTTGTGAGGCATTTGTGCACATTGGCCTTTAAATATATGTGTGTGTGTGTGTATGTTGCAGTTTTACAGCGTATGTGTGTTTTGGTGTGTGTCATCTGTAATTTAATAGAAGGGGGAGGAAAGTGAATAAGGATTGCATGTGGGGATTGGAAGTACAGTGTGCCTTAAAATCAGTTTTCCCCCCATAGTTCATTTTGCATTAGCACTCCTCATCTAAAAGCAGAGCTGAATTATGTGAAATCACGTGCAGGTGACAAGTGTGACACATGTAAATTGAATCTGTTTGTGTCCAAAGCTGAATAAAAATCATGTCATGGTAAAGGCTTGATCTTGTTTGTACAGAAGTCACTGACACAACTTCTTTCAGTTGCTGGTATGAAAACCTACTGAACTGGTTTGTTTACAGGAAAACCTTGTTTCTGCTTGGTTATGATCTCCTTCTTAAAGTATCTTTTAGATATCTGATATGAGAGTGCATAATCCAGAGCTTTACATGTGCAGATCAGAAGATGCACAAGGAAAACTGTGTTAAAACTGTTTCTAAAAGGGAGGGGTTTGAAAGTCTGGTGGAACTAAGTCGTCCTTCCCAGTTCTCTTATGGCAGCATGGAGACAGAAGGCTTTTTTTTACAACAGATGTGCTTTTATTTCGGTGCTTTATGGCACTGGCAGCATTTGTAATGTTAATGTCCCTGTGACTTAGTCCTGTGTATAGTCATAGTGTATGCCTATGAGAAAGATATCTGCTCCTGATGTAGAAATAAATGGGGTGGTTGTTTAAGCCAGACTCCTGAAATGGTCTTTAGCTTGAGTAGCAGCGTGTCCTTGAGGCTATATTTAGAAAAACTAATCAAATTTGAAAAAATTAGTACTGGTGCAAATTAAAAATCTACAGTTGCTTCTACCAACCTCCTCCCTGTGCTCCCAAATCATGTTGGTTTTGTAAATACAGAAAAAACACTCGAGGAAATGACTGCATTGGCATGGGGTTTGGAGAATCCTTCATTAATACCCCTACTATCATATTGTTTGTAGACTCTTATAAAACTTTAAAATGTGCAGAGAGACTAAGACTCTTGTTCTTGCTTTTTGCTTAATCCTAATGAGCTGTTTTATTCCTCTAGATAGCAGCATACATAAAGCAGCTGCACACCACAAGGTTTTCTAAAGCTATTTGCTCAGCTTTTGCAGAATTAGGTGGCCTTGGTCATAGAACTAAAATGACAGAACCTGTTACCCTACTTAGCAATTTATTTGGTTTACAAGGCTGTGTATCCAAGGCAGCACTGAAGTATTGTGCCATAAAACCCTGATTTCTGGCGTGCTGGATCTTGACATGTGAGCTTATGTCTGCTCCTGTGTTGACACGAAAGCTGCTATGCTATTAGAAAGCAGTGCTGTCAATCACTGCTGCTTCAGTTTGTGTTCTGCTTAATCTTTTATGTAACCTGCAAGGGATTTTACTGACTTCTTGCTCGCTTTAATACAAGATTTTAAGAAGACTTTTCAAATTGAAAAATAAATGAATAAAAAATTGTTTGTTTCTCCCTCCTCTGGGGTTACATGAACAGTTTTAGAAACTTTTTGCCTGATGTGGTGTGACTTGAGGAACTGGGTACATCTGTTTTAAGGCTTTATAGCTTGAAACTGTTAGTATTGGACGCAGAGCTTGATAGATAGACTGACAAAAGAGCATCCTGTAGATGTGTGATGCTGGTATTATAGATGCTTCCTCAGACTGATGGGATAGTTGGTTATATGCTGTGTATATAACAGTCTGATAGGCAAATGCTCATTGCAGAGCTCTGTAACAATGCAGAAGTGTTGAAATTGTTCGTTCTTTGAGTTTGGCTGTTAAATTTGAATGGTTGGGATGGGAGCTGAATCCCGTTTGTGTAGCCCTTGCACAAAGGGACTCCATTTATACTTGTGCCTAGAAGCAGTAGCTAGAACACAAGGATTAGATTGAATAATTCATACAGAATAGATCGGTAAACTTCCTATAAAGAACTTTCATCTGTGATCTGGTTTTCTAATAGGGGTGAAGAGTGAAAACTGGGGCTTTGTTGCTTAATCTTTAGGTAGAAGTATGTAGAAGAGGTGACTTGCTTAAACATGGTTGGATGCACTAGGTAGTGTGATGCTTGGAAATTGCCAGGAAATAAAAAGCTATTTTAGCTGTAAGTATCAGGAACAGTATACGAATGAAATTCAAGTACCAGGAGAAGATGTATAGTAGATTTTACAGTAGAAATTTATTTTGAGTAACAGTATTTTGAAATTGTACGTTTTAATAAGAACATCTGTGGGCTGATGTTTGAATTCCTGTGTTGAAGGAAATAAATACATTGCCAGCTTGCACTGCTTCAAATGCTTCAGTCTTTCTCAGTCATCTTCATATCCCCCAAGTGTGCCGTAGCTCTCAGATAACTGCATTTTCCAATGTTTTTGCATAATTTTCTCCCTTTTGTTCTTAATCACCAAATAATGTCAGGACATATTTGTGCTGTGACTTCTGTTATGAAGTGCATCAATAAAAGGCTGGATTATTTCTATCTTATTCAGCATTCACTTTCTGTTTGATGCCAATTTTTCTTGAGGCAATATGTATCCACAGTTAAGTGTTCCAACATAATCTGAGGGGTGGGTGAATGGGACCTTTAGTTCCCAAATTAGTGATTTATAATCTGAGGTATAATAAAAACGCTAGTATGGAAAAACAAAGCATGATAAAGCAAACTGTTAAGGTACAAGTTGTAATCAACAGCTACAAATACTGAGGGAATTAGGTTAAAATCTACATCATTCAAAAGAGATTTCAGACTCCCACAAAAGAAGGGGACAGTCTGAAAAGTATATAGATGGACCTCGTTCCTAAAGAGGAAAAGGAAATTGGTAACTTATGTTGTGTCCTTCTGTCCACTGACTAAGAAAACTGACTAAGTTTTTCACTCTTCTAGTTGCAGACGTTCAACACTGCCGCACCTTGCAGGAATGTTCAGGATTTAACCAATGGTGTTGCCATGGCTCAGGTGCTTCATCAAATGTAAGTTGATACATGAGTTCAAAGAACAGGTATTTAATTTCTTGAGGCTTGTGTATGTAAGTCATTTTCCCACCCAGAAGTTTATTATACAGTGATAAATTCAGAGCAGGTGGCTTGTAGCAGAAAATGAAGTGTTTCTTTAAATCATCCCCTGAACAAAAATATAGTGGTATAATAAAGTGATAGAAAGGAGAAGGGGATGAGGAGATATTCTAATACTGTATTATTAAATTTATACCTAGGAGTAACAAGGCAAAAAATATGATCTTTTTCAATTTTCTTATCAGCAGTGTTTCTGTGGATACCCATAGTTTAGGGTTACGTTCCTCTATAGAATAAGGAACTAAAAGTTCAAAAGGCACTGGTCCATTACTACTTAAAGTAGTGGGAGTGGGCTGATCACCAGCAAAATCATTGCAGTTGTACTGGCATGATGACAGAGTTCAACTGAGTGACCCGTTAATTTTCGAACTTGAAGTCTCCTCAAAGAGGATTCTGACATGAGGCATTTATTGAAACTAGTTATCACTGCACTTTTGGTTTTGGTGGTGATTCCAATAATAAATTATCATTTCTTATGCAAACTGTATTTTTGATTATTAAAAAATTACTTGTCAACCTAAAAAAGGTTTATTTTTACAGATCTTGAGGAGTGTTGTGTAAACACTCACCCTTTTCCTGAGGTGTACAACAATTGGTGTGGGGTCGCATAGTGAAGATTTGCTGAGGGTCACTTCCCAGCATCTCTGTGCTGTGTGTGTTAACAAGCTCTGCTTGTCGCTGTTACTTAGCTAGATGTCCCTGCAGGATGCCACTATTGCTAAACCAGTGTGTCAGTCAGACAGCCGTGTCAGGATCAGAGAATAAGAAATAATCAGCACTCCTACAGGCAAAGATCTGTAGCAGCAATGTAGCATAATGGCCAGAACACTGGCTTACTGTGTGTTTTGTGATGCTAGGGTTGTTGAGGACAATTTTATTTAAAAGCAAGTTAGTGAATAGTGGGGGTAATATCTGTCTCTTATTAGGTGCTTTGATATCAGTGGATAAACAATGCTGTGTAAAAGTTGAGATATAGTTAGATATGATGTGATCGTAACTTTTTGCAGCTTAAGGTGTATAAACTCCTCTGCCAACAACTCATTATGCTGGTGAAAGTGAATATAGTTCTGTCTAGGGTAAACGGATAGAAAAGAAACTATCAAAAACAACTACTATCAAATGAAAGTAGATAAAATGTCTTTTTTTTTCCTCGATAAGTGCCTTTGAATAATTGCAGTGAATGCTGTGAAAAGTCCAAATGTACAAAAGTAGGTAGCAAATTTAATGACAGCTCTTTCCAAATGATGACATTTCTGTACAGCACTGTGACAGCTTTGGTAGGTGTAGTAACTGAGCGTGACAAAGGCCTTTACCTACTTGTGTTTCCAGGTCTAGATGGCTCAAACCTGTACAGAAATTCTTTCTGGCCAGGAAGATGCTGTCTTAATTCAGCCAGGAGGATGGATATTTCCTGTGACATGAATATGACATGCAATCTCCTGGAGTTCTTGCTTCATTAAAGACCCTAGTTAAACATCATGATGATTTAATGCTGAGAATCTGATGCCTTATTTATTTGCACGCGTGCTTATTAATGCTTCAATCGTTTAATTTCGTTTCAGAGATGTTGCTTGGTTTGATGCATCTTGGTTAAATCGCATTAAAGAAGATGTTGGTGACAACTGGAGAATAAAGGTATTAAAAACTCTGAGTAATAGAAGTTTTATGAGTGTGGATCTGGTGTCCCTCCTGAGCCTGCCTGGCCGTCCAAAACCTACAGATCAGAATTAGGCTCAGACTTGTTGAGGTTACGTTGAACGTACTTGAACTGTTTATTAATAGTTTAAGTGACTTCTGGAATTGGTGCGTGGGGATTTTCTGTTGTGATATTTCTCTTCCTCTGTCATTGTGGTCCTCTTCCAGAGCTGCTTTATAAACATTTGATTGTAAAAATTATTGATTTCACTGTACTTAAATAATAGATTAATAAAAACCTGTAACCTTATCTTTCATGTACAACAATTAGTCCAGTAATCTGAAGAAAATACTGCAAGGCATTATGGACTACTATCATGAGGTATGGAATTCTGATTGTTCTAATCAATAAATATGCTTTTCACTTAGGGTCCTTTTTTTTCCTCTTTCACCTTGGCTAAGTAGTGTGTATGCAGGGCTTTTTGGGTAGGATGTATGTAGTAATTATCTGGTTAAATGAGAGATCTGAATGGACAAAAATTAGTGTAATCATATAAAATTGGATATGCTTATGTGTATCACACACATACATACTTAAGCATGTATAATTTAGATAAGACTTAGAGTATAATCTGGAGACTATTTTTCTGTTGCTGCCTGGACAAATGTCAGAAGTACTGAACTACAGAATCCTGCAGGCTTTTGGATGTATCTTCATTTTGCTCCTTCCAAGTAAAGCTTTAATCCTTTCCTATTCAACAGGAACACATTTAACAGCCTTAGCCTATTCTCATATTCATCTAGAAGCTGGGAGATAAATTATAAATTCTGGGGATAAAGATAATGGTGTTCTATCTTAAGCAGATCAAGTACAGTAGCTGTGAATGGGTGCTGTGTCATGACTTAAAAAAAACAACAAAAACAAAGAGTAATAGAAAGCATTGTAATTTTTATGGACAGTGATTACAGTGATTAATTACAGTGAAAAACTTACCTGATCATCTTACTGCTTCTTGGTTTCACCTCTTGTGATATCAAGTGCCAAGCCATTCTATATTGCCAGCATTGAGGTTCTCTGGCAAGCCCAGGAGTGGAGTTTGTTTAGGTTGATGAAAACCTAAGGGAGGAAATAAATTTAGAATATATATATATATATATATATATATATTCTATATATAAATAAATATATATATATATATATTGTCTTTTTGGTAGAAGAAAATTATTATCTCATATCTGAGGGCTGTCATAAGATCTTTAATTTACTGCTGCTTTATTTTCTTCTGCAAATGGTCATTTAAAAAAAATAATAACAAAGATGACACACCCCAGTTAATAGACTTTCAAAATTTGTGTTCTTGCTGGGACGATTCTAATGAACTCTTATTGAAGTGCATAACTACATGGCAATAATTGCTGGCTGATTTCAGTATATCTTAATGCCATCTACTTTTGATTAGATTGGAGGCAAACATCAGGTACAGAGGTTCATAAAAGACACTGGCTAGCACTGTATTGAGTGCCCCCTATGCAAGTGCACACTCGAGGAGAGGGAGTTTAGAACTGCTTTTTCTTGCCCCATAAAAGGATAGTTTGTGTTACGTCTGTATCATGTATGAAGTCCTGTAACAAATGTGTTAACATTTGTTTTATCGAGGCCATTTCAGATTTCCTAGGCTAATAATGATATGTACTCTCTGATAAACCAGTATTTTTAGTTTGTATCTCCACATTTAATGGTTACAAGCTTTTCCTTCCATAAGTTTTTTCATAACAAATTTATTAATGGCCCCTTCGTTGTCGAAATTTCTTGAATGACTCATGATTTCATGGTAAGCAAAACCAAAAGTCCGATGTCTCTTTTTGATTATGTTTCAGTTTTTGGATCAGCAGATTTCAGAAGAACTTATTCCGGACTTAAATAAGATTTCTGAGAAATCAGATCCTACTGAACTGGGGAGGCTTATGCAGCTTATTTTAGGCTGCGCGGTCAACTGTGAAAAGAAACAAGGTATGTACTGCCTTAATCTGATGGACAAACAGACTGACTCAGGACATGGTGATTTTTAAGGTGGAAGGCGCGTAGAATCTTTCTTATGTGTCAGGATGTCTCTGTTGCCTAATCAGATGCCTAACCTGAAACTGGTATTTACTTAAAAGCAGAACACCTATGGAAATTCGTGTATAAAACTCAAACTTCAAGATTCAAACTGTTCAGGATTGGGTAAGAATAGTCTAAAGTATGCGTGGGGGAATTATTCCTACATTGTAAAATACAAATAAAGACTTCAAACATATTATTCAACTGCTAGCACTCAAGCAAGTTTTGTTTATCTGCTGAGGCTGAAGTTTTATTTGTCTCTCACAAGAGCTGGTAGCTAAAAAAAACCTTGCCATGCTTTCATTCATAGAATAGGTTTGATTTCTGGGTAGTCTGGAATGATTGCATCAAAGAGCGCATAGGAAGTAAGCTGTCAGGTTGCATTGGCAATGAGGATACTAGCAGTAAATGTCTTTTGTTACACTTGATTAATTCACTTGCAAGGGTTTTGACTTTTTGCAAAAACGTGTTCATGTGCATCTGTATAGGTGAGTATTAGAAAAAGTGCTGTGGAAGTATGTGTGTCTTGATCTCCTTTCTCTGTTGTATACAGGATAAAATTTGTTCACTTAGGAATTTATAATTCCTTACTGTTTAATTGGATTATGGTGATGTTGGTTAATGCTAATGCTCTGTGTGAGAAGAGCACTACCTGTTTAGGAGCAGCTCTTCAGAGAACAGTTTCTCCTGGATCTTTCTAAAAAGTTGTCAAGTTGTTCGAAGCATCAAGATGAACATTGTTATTAATCACTACAAATCTTACTTTCCACAGAACACATACAAAATATCATGACCCTTGAAGAGTCTGTTCAACATGTTGTCATGACAGCCATTCAAGAAGTAAGTAACTCCCAGCCTAGTGCACTCAGCTGAGAAATTTGCGTAACTATTTGGAGATGATAGCCACCAACCAAATAGTCTTGGTTTTAGTCCCATGTCCAAATGCACAACCTGTGGAGGTGCATCTAGAAATGTTAAGAAACGTATCTAGTTGCCAACTGCTGATTAGATTGTAATCTGGATCTGAAATTTCTTCCCTGTTTATAGTCTTGTATCCAGACTGCTGATCGTAACTGTGGGGCTGCATTGTTCCGACAGCTCCTGATGTACAAACTCCCTTCTATTTTTGTCATGGTTCTCTCCCACTGCCATCTTATTATGTTCTTAGTTGGATCATCTCAGTGATCCAGCTCAGAGCATAGTCACATTTGTTGAGGGTCAGGACTGAAGCTCAGCAAAATGTGGAAGTAGTCAATAACTGCAGTACTGACATTGGAAGAAAAATTAATGTGTAAATGCACCCCCATCAAGATAACAATGGAGATATATTAGACTTTAAAATTTCCTGATTAAAATGATCTATATAGGTTTAAAATCCATCCTATTTACAGAAATCATTCGGTACACCTCATTTGTTGTTTTGTGACTAATCAAACTGAGTGAGGTCAAGAAGTAATACTGTACTTCCTGAGTAAGCAGTAAAGCCCTTTAACTGCTGACAAACAATGTGCATCTTTGTATCAGAGATCAAGGAAAGCTGTGTTAACGTTCCTATTGTTTGCTTTTAATGGCAATTAGCTCACAGTGGCACAAAGAAGTATGATAACTATTAAATTTGAGGGGTGAAACCCTATCTTCTGGTCTGCTGTTTTAACTTGACTGAGGAATATATTCATCAAGTAAGACGTTACTGTTTGCGCTTCAGTTGGGGGGGGAGGATCAGCTCTCTTACTCTAGATTTTCTTCAAATTCTGTATCAACAACGAATATTTTTATTATTATTAATCTGTTTTTATGTATTGGAGGGGAACAAGGACATGATAGAAAATACACCTGGTATGCAGCAGTAGTAGTAGACAGTGGATTTTCAGAATATTAACCTCCTATTTAACCTTTTTTTTTTTTTTTTTCTTCCCGTGGCCTTTTTCTGTAGCTCATGAGCAAGGAAGCAATGGGTTCTTCTGCAAGTGATGCACCAAGTGAAATGGAACAACAGGTGAGTGCTTAACACTCTGTAGTTGTTGTAATTCCAGACTGAAGATTATGCTGGTATCTTGACTTCCCTCAAATGAAGAGGACTGCTCTTCCTCTCCAATTCTAAAAACAAAACAAAACAGACAAAACCAATGACAACAAAACAACAAATATGTTAGATCTTTTTTTCTTCTCTCTGCACAAACTGCTTGATGTCTGTTCTGTCAGAACTGGCATTAAACCGTTCAAAAAAGGTAGAACAACATCTTGATGTAGGCTATTATACAGTAAGGTAATGCTCTCTTTTATTGCCAGTTCTAAGAAATGGATTAAAAGGCTTGTGCTAATAAAGCTTCTTTAAAATATATGTGAAGGAAGCTAGGTAATCCTCCTTGGTGGTGTAGAACCTACCAATACAAATCTATGTAGCAAGAAGAGCTAAGGGTACATCAAGACTCAGCTGTATCAGACAAAATGTTTTGTTTTCTTCTGAGATGAAGGTATTTGATTACCCAGAGCAAGCTTGAATTTAAAAAGATATTGCTGTATTGACAATGAATTTTATGTTGAGAGAAGGAAGATAGGCATCCCACTTTTAGATTTGATACACATGTATGAGTCTCACAACTTACTTAATGAGCATATGTGATCCAAAGAACTGGAGGCATTTAACAGGCATAGACTTTGAAATTGTGACAATACAGTTACCTCTGGTTTTATTTGTTCTTGTTTTGCTTTTAGCATAAGTTGTATTGAATTTGAATGTTTGAGTTTCAATACTTAATACAGGCAGTACTCATTTGAACTGTGTTTAAATGAAACTGAGGTCCTGATCCAACAGTAGATGCAGGTTTCTAACTGTGTGAGTGCCTAATGTCCTTTAAATGATTTATTTAAGCAATTGAGACGCTTCGGAGACTAGAAGTGTTTGACTGTCTTTGTTCTTTTAAAGCTTAAAAAAGCTTTGGAGGATCTTCAAGAAGCAATAGCAGAAAAAGAGGAGTTGGCACAAAGATGTCAAGAGCTAGATTTACAGGTAAGAAACAGTAAGCAGCTTATTTCTTCAGTGTGTAGTAGTGGTGTTGTTAAGATGCAGAAATTAGGAAAGTCAAACTGAATTTTGTATTCATTTAACTTTTAATGAGATTTCTTAATTGTGTTTTCTTGGAGGGGGGAAGCAACCGTTCTCTACACTGTATACAATGACTTTGCTGATGGAAATGTAAGCTGAGGTCCTGTGTCAACCCTTAACCCAGAGGTTGTTTCATTGTTACCTTTATGTTCCCCTCTAGTAGCAAACAGCCATCAAAACAAAAATGCCACAGCTTTTTATCACTGCTGCTGTTAGTCCTTTGAACTTTATATTAAAAAGAAATGCCATTCATTTACTAATCAGTCATTAGATTTAATCAAAGGAAAATTATGCTGTTTTCAAAAGCAGTTGATACAAGATTATAAAATTTATCAAAAAATTTGAGCTTTCTTGTACACAGTTTGATCATGGAGAATACTTTGAGAAATAGAAATAAGAATCTAATTGCTTGCTTAGCCCCTTGCTTAACTTGCAAAGATAATACATGTACCTCTGTTTTTAGTGGTAATAGCAGTTGAGTCTTTTGAGAAAGGATTTGTTGATTTCACAGCAATAAGTGAGAACTTGAATTTTTATTATTTTTTTTTTTTTTCTAAAGAAAATTAAACAAGTGCTAGCCCTAAGTCTGATTCCTTTGTGAGAATAAAAAGAGGCTTATGTGCTAAAGCAGCTCATCTCATATTTGATCCTGTACAAAGCAAACGTTTGTGTGGCATCTTCTTGTAGGAGCCAGAGTGCTGTACTGGCTGTGTGAGCCTTAGTAATAAATAACTCCAGAGACCAATTTTAGATTTCTTACAGACAGTAATGACTGAAATAGTTGTGTCTGCATAGAAAGGGAGTTCTGGTTACTAACTGTAGATACAGTTAGTAGATAGGATAGGATGATCTTCTTGGGGACTTAAAATATTAATTCAGTTCTTTTTCCTGAAGCAATAGTAAGCCTTCTTGGTAAAAGCAGAGACATAAAAGTTCTTGTGAATAGAACCCTGAAGGAAAAAACAATTTCTTTTAAATGTGCAAGAGAACTGCTCTGACAGTTGAATTTGCAGATTACAGTTGTTAAACTTTGGAAAGCATTGTAATTACTATTCAGAAGTTCTCACTTCTAGAGATGAAGAAAGGTTGAGGAAACTGGGCTTGTTTAGCTTGGAGAAGAGAAGGCTCCAGGGAGACCTCATTGTGGCCTTCCATTACTTGAAGGGAGGTATAAACAGGAGGGAGTACAACTGTATAAGAGGGTGATAGTGATAGGACAAGGGGGAATGGTTTTAAACTGAGACAGGGGAGGTTTAGGTTGGATATGAGGAGAAAGTTTTTCACACAGAGGGTGGTGAAGCACTGGAACAGATTGCCCAAGGAGGCTGTGGATGCCCCATCCCTGGAGGTATTCAAGGCCAGGCTGGATGTGGCTCTGGGCAGCCTGATCTACTGGTTGGTGACCCTGCACATAGCAGGGGAGGGTGAAACTACATGATCTTTGAGGTCCTTTTCAACCCAGGCCATTCTGTGATCTAAGGAGTGGCTGAACCTTGGACAGGAAGTATTACACTGAGTAAGGCTGATATGCTGTTTACTCACAAGTGTTTCTGCATGCAGGTATACAGTAAGTTGTTATCCAGTACTTAAAAAAGGCTGGACCTAGAAAGCCAGCATCTAATGAAGTGCTGCAGGAAAAATCGTTTTGTTTCTTAGATCTGTTAGATAAACTTTTAAATTTCAATCACAAACATGCTGTTACTTAGTATTGCATGGTTTAGGTTATATGTATCTGATGTTTTATCTAATAATGTCACCATGATATGCTTTTTTAACTTATTTATTGAAGCCATAATAATGATTGACACTTCTCATTTAAACTAATTCTTAATAAATTCACTTGTAAGGTCTCAATCTTCCTTGATAGATTCCAAGAATATAAGAAAGGTAGGTTTTCTTTATGATTCAGGAAAGCATAACCCACAAAGCATATTGTCCCTGTTTAAATGCCAGTTAACTAACACATGCTACATGCTCTTATGTTTGACAGGATGTTAAAATTAACACAGTAGTTTTCACTAGAAAAACTTTACAAGTTCCACCCTCTTAATCCTCCCCCATTTTATGGCTGTTAATATACCTACTGTTTCAGTACAGTGCCGTATTCTCATTTGCTTAGCTGTGAACACTCAGTTTCGAACTTGTTGCAAAAAATGCATGCTCTATCTGAAGCAGTCCAGGTTTTTTCTTTTGCGTGTGTGCTTACCAGCTTCTGGCGCTTGGAACCGCTTCTTGCGCAGCCGTTCACTGCTGAGCGCACGGCAGTACTGTGTGAGTGTGCCAGTGCCATCCTGCTTCTATTGCTAAGGACAAGCAAGATGGAGAGTACCTTTCCACCAGTACTTTACGGTTTTTGTATGGTGCCCATTGTATCTTTTCTACTGAAAATCAGTTTCTCTCCATATCGCATCATACGCCTCTTCCATGGTTTCAGTTACAAAAGTTTCTTTTTTTAGAGATACTTTTCCTTTAGTGCTTCACAACTATCAAACACTAAACATCTGTATGCTATGTATTTACATTCTGAAGTTTCTAAACACTCAGCCTTTCTCATAAACTAATTTGGTGCCATGTTGCTGTCTTGCTCTAGTTCTTTCCAATTGGACAGGTCTTACAGTGTTGATGCTGTTTTATCTGTGCTAGGTGGCTGCCCTTCAGGATGAAAAGAACAGCTTGGTGTCAGAAAATGAGATTCTGAATGACAGGCTGGAGCAATTAGATGACTCTCTTGATGATCCAAATACTGCGGTAGCAAAAAAGTATTTTCATGCGCAGTTGCAGCTAGAACAACTGCAGGAAGAAAACTTCAGGTATGAAACCATTTTATTTTTCTTTGAAAAAAGCCTTACTTGTCATGTCAAATATATCCTGAGAATTTCTGATAGTCTTTCACGATTTTCCATCTTAATTTCTTTTGCTAAAATCCAGTAGCACTTCACTACTGTATTAACATAACCTATTTTAAAGGCAGTCCTCAACCTTAATAAGAAAAACAAGTTGTTATTCTGTAATCATTATTTTATGGCCCTTTCACACATTAATCTTTGTGATCCATATGTTTAAACAAAAAAAAAAAAAAAAAAAAAAAAAAAAAAAA
>NW_024962266.1:25951283-25965973 GCF_019238085.1 Lagopus leucura
CAAAACCTTAATAATAAAAACAATTTTTTTTTTTTTTTTTTATTTTTTTTTTCTCGCCAATTTCATAATTTTTTTTTTAAAATATTTTTAAAAAAAAAAAAAAAAAAAAAAAAAAAAAAAAGCATTTTCATTTTTCATATGATTCCCTGGAATAATAATAAATATAACCCACAATATGTAATATAATCCATTGTGGGTTAAAAAATAGGCATTAAAATGCTTTGTACTTACTGTACCATTTTTTGGCTTCTTAAATCAATAGGTTTCCTTTTTAAAAATCTATTTTATTAGTTCTAGTACTAAGTGGAACATTATAAGCCAAATGTGTGATGAATATATTCTTAACAGGCTTCCTGTTTTTGTTGTGGTAGGCTTGAAGCTGCCAAAGATGATTATCGTGTCCATTGTGAAGATCTAGAAAAACAATTGATTGAACTACAACATAGAAACAACGAACTAACCTCCTTGGCTGAAGAATCTAGAGCCTTGAAAGATGAAAATGACATTCTTAGGTATATAATTCTGCTCCACATTAGTAGGATTTAATGACTAACCTCAAAGCTTTGTAATTCTTAAGAATTTTTCTATCTGTGGATAACTCTTGCCTAAACAAGATACAAAGGGCATGTTGGAAAAGGGCTCTTAATTAAAGCTGAAATGAAGAGCAATTACATGCAGAGCTTCTCTTGTTTGTATAAGAACAGCAACTTAAAGTTCTTCTGTAAAGAAGGATTAAATAAATACAGAAATTGCTGTTCATGTGGGATGAAAGGAAACTTAGGCTCTGGAAGAATGAAGATATTTTTGTAGGGATGCATACATGTATTTTACTAACAGGGGACATTCGTGTTGGCAAGAGCCTGACTTTTCTGATGTAGGAAAGCACATGTGCAGCTAGAACTTTGACATAACTTTTGGTATCTGAATTCTAGGTTAGATTTAGGTTTGCTACTTGATACCACTATTTATAAAACAGAAAATCATAGAAGCATTTAGGTTGGAAGAACCTTCAAGATAATCAGGTTCAACCACTACATCAACTGTAATGTCATAAAGGCCTACAATAAACACCACTTATCTGGCTTACACATGCAAGCATATAAATGTTGGGGGTACCCTTAGTATTTCCCAGCCCTCCACATCCAGCAGTGTTGAAGCAGATGAAGCAGCAGTCACCTCTGGATTCTGGTCCAGCCACTGGTCCCTACTTGCTTCGTTGCCATGTTACATCAGACATTTGAATGGGCCGGCAACTCCTCTTAACATACTGATGCAGAAAGAAGTTACCAGGAGAAAGAGTAACAGCAGGGCAGCACCATCACAAAACAATCTATCAGCCTTCCCCCATGGTTTGGTACTTATCCTCAAGTGTTATCTCAAGTCTCTCTTGCAGCATTTGTATTACAACAAAGAGAAGGGAAAGCTGGGGAATGCCACGTCACCACAGGAAAAAGTCCATGCTTAGTTTTTTTTCATGCCAGGATTGATGGCCATAATATGAATAAAACATGGAAAAAAATGATTTCAGGTGTTTATATTATAGTGGTTCTTAAATAACATCAGAAATAATAACATCTTAATAATAGATTTTCTCGTGTAACTTCCTTGCACTAGCTTCTAATGATATGAGACAGATATTAAATTTTGTTAATGGTCAGCTGGCAATCCTTGATCATATCTGCTAATGGTTTTTCTCACAGTATCCCTCTAGTGAGGATATCTGCATTTTTGTCTTTTCCACTTACCAGAACTTTGAGGTAACTATGCAGCACAGGATGTTGTGTATTTAAGTTACACTCTGCAGGATTCCATAGAGATATTTGATACACTAATGTCTGCTCATACTTCTGGCACGATTGACTTAGTCCAATGTGAGCCCTGTGGTGATTTCACTCTTTATAAACAATCTTTGCACATAAGAGCAAGTTTGCAGTTAAAAACAGAGCTGCAAGATTTAACTCTGCTCTGAAGTATGTTGAACCTTCCTTTGGAAATAGCTTGAACGTGCATGTAAGAAGAATGTGATTTATTTAATCTTTGAAAGAACAGTCTGTCTTCTAATTCCTGTTTATCCTTTAAGAGCTACGGCAGACAAAGCAAGTAAGCTGGAGTCAACTGTTGAAGTGTATCGTAAAAAGCTGCAGGATCTGAATGACTTCCGAAGACAAGTCAAATCTCTGCAGGAAACTAACATGATGTACATGCACAATACAGTCAGTTTGGAAGATGAACTGAGGAAAGCCAATGCAGCCCGTGCCCAATTAGAAACCTACAAAAGACAGGTAGGGCTGCACCTATAATAAAGATGTTATTTTTTTTCATTCAGATACTTTTACCTAAATGAAAACATCTTTGTTTCACTGGAAAAAAAAAAAATAATAAGTAGCTTAATCTAAAATATCATGGACTTGAATATTCAAATATGGTGGTTACCTCTTATGGATGACAACATCAACATTAAATTAATAGGCCATGGACTTAACCTGTATTCTCTCCTTAGACCTCTTAGAGCTCTTCACCTTTAAAAAACAGAGGAAAACAAGCATATTAACAATCTTAACTGTAGCTTCCTCCTTGATTGGTTGGTTATCCATTATTTGGAGGTTTTTCTCCTTTACTTTAACTGAGGTAACTTGTAATCTTGTGAGAAACTGTTTAGCTGCTACTGAGATCACCACTTGCATATGATGTTCTTAACATTATATTAAAAATCAATTTTAAAGAGAAAAATTTATGCTTATGATCATAGGGTAGGATGAAGGTTCTCACATAATTCTAAATGTCGCGTGTGTATTTGTATGCTAAATGTAATCTCTTAATAAAAAGGTCCAGGAGCTTCATCACAAGCTGTCTGAAGAATCTAAAAGAGCTGATAAGTTAGCATTTGAAATGAAACGACTTGAAGAAAAACATGAAGCTTTGGTCAAAGAAAAAGAGGTAAGTGTGAGCTGCTTATTTGAGCAGCTAATGAAAATGAGTGTGTTCAGTGAGTCTGTGTGCACATATCTCTGTAAAACAAAAATATAAAAAAAAAAAGTTAGTACTACCCCTTATGTTAGTACTGCCCCTTATTAATGTTATTTGGGCTTAAAATATTGCAGTATTAATTACTTCCATCTCAAATTTGTGTGCTTAGAGACTGATAGTACAGTGTGATGCATTAAAAGAGACCAACGAAGAGCTCCGGTACTCACAGATGCAGCAGGATCATCTGAGTCGAACAGGTACTGCTTTATCTTCAGAGGCTTTTCTCTCATAATCAGTGATTTTTGTGTGTTTGCTAAACTGAACTTCTGCAATTTCAGATGCATCTCGTATTAAAAGTCACGATAATCTTGCTGCTGAGCTTCTGCCAGTGGAATATAGGTAAGCCATAAAGGTTGAGTTTGTTTTATGATTTTTGTGGATGGGACGTAACATTAATTGTCTCCATGAAAGCTCAGATTCAGGGCCTTTTCACCCACTTCTTGATTTGCATCCCTCATGTTTACATAGACCCCTTCATGTAGTTGTTAGTAATTATTTCCCCACACTGAAAGATTTGCATTCGTTCTTAAAAACATAACAGTTTTCTATATGTAATACACAAAATATGCAGCAGCTAAAATAGAACAGCTAGTTGCTAGCTCTGGTTACTTTGAAAGTCTGGCAGAGTGAAGCATAAAGACACAAATAATTTGAGTTTGGAGTTACATAATTTACAACTTTGCTCATCTCAAGAAAATGCCTTTGTGGTGTTTCTGAATTTTAAGTTACCTTTCCATCCAAAATTGAATTATTACCCTATCTATATTCTTCAGAACTTGTGTTCAACTTAAGTTGAACAGGAACTTTTTCTCTTCTTTTTTCTTAATCAGTGCTATCAGTGGTGACTCTTTTCTTCTCAGGTTTTTTTTGTGTTGTTTTTTGTTTTGTTTTGTTTTTCAGAGAAATGTTTATTCAGCTTCAGCATGAAAATAAGATGCTTCTACTGCAACAGGAAGGATCAGAAAATGAACGTATTACGGAGCTCCAGAAACAGCTGGAGCAAAAGCAGTGGACAGTAAATGAATTAGAAACTGAAAAAAGGTGACGGGTGAAACAGTATCTAAAATACAGCAAGATATGGTTTCTGGTCCTTCAGAGTGGCATCTGTAGCATAGCACTGTGCTGGCAGCCAGTTGCCCATTTAATTTCACCAGTGTGAAATGAACAGGAAGGGATAACGACAAGCTAGATGGAAATCTTAAATATGACATAAAATTTAGCAGCTCTGAGTCTGGATTGGTGTGAAGAGACTGTAGTCTGTAGAATACTCTTAGCTCTGATTCTTGGTTTTCTAACTCGATTTCTAACGCTGCAAGCAAATGATGCTGGGATATGGTTTGAATTTTTTTGTCAGTTAACAAATGCTGAAAGCAGTTTTGTAGGACATGATAACTTAGGAGCAGTTAAGGTTTAAGTTCACTTAAACCTTAAAATGGTTTCAGTTCAATCATAAAATTTTTAATGGAGCTGCCAGATGTTTGTTTCACCAGAACCCCAAGTCATACTAAAATAACTTGGAATGAGTTTATTTGTGGCTTATGTCCTGCTGGGTAAATCCTCTGCAAAATTATCAGCCAGGCAGGAAGAAAAACTCACTGTACTGTGATCTGTTTAGATGATATTAACTGTCTTTTCTTGGCTTTTCTACTTTAAAGGCTAAACAAGGAGCGTATTGGAGAGTTACAACAGCAGATTGAAGATCTGCAAAAGACTTTACAGGAGCAAGGTTCTAAGACAGAAGGAGTAAGTGAAAGTTCAGCTTTCTTGACCCTGATGAATATGGCTTAGCAGTTCTTGTTTAAAATCCTTCAGTGCAGCATCAAATACTGTTTAGATGTACCTCTTCTTTTTCAGTGTGTTTGGTGTTGACTGATACTAAGGAAGTAGGATCCTAGCTAGATGCTTTTTTTTTTCTATTTTTTTCCTTCCCCATTTAAGAAGCTGTAACTCCTCTGCCTTTTACTTCACTTCAGTAAGTCTCTAGTTTTATGCTTAAGTGGTGCTGTGATGAGAAGGATAACTTTAAAGAAAGAAAGATACTGGAGTTGGTATCTATCTGGTGCAAAAAATATGAATGCAGTTATGGGAATAAGTAAAAAATGGAGGTTCTAAAGCTTGCTTAACTTTTTTAGATGTGATCAGTTTTCAAGGATCGCTTGTAGGTTTGTTTTTAATATTGCACATTGTGAAATGCTGAAATTAACTGAATTTTAACTTTCCTTTGTAGTCTAGCAACCTGAAGCAGAAATTGGCAGCACATATGTAAGTAACACACATGCACCCACAGTAACTTAATTATGCCAAATAATTTGATTCTTGTAGCGTGTAAACTGCCCAAGTCGTCATAGCGATGTCTTGTGGCTTTTTCAGAGTCCTGTTTTAAATATTGTGCTCTGGTCTTGAGAATCTTTTTCAGTGGTATCCACTTAACCACCTCTTCTTCACCAGCAGTAACTGAATTGTTCTGATTCTGTAACACTTATAAACGTCACCCTTGCACAACTCAGAATGCGTTTAAGTATTCTGAAATGTATCCACCCTTTCAGCAAATGGAGTTTATGCTTAAGAGGTGCTAGAGAGGTTTTTTTGTTGCTCATTTTCTTTCTTGCTTCTACCTTTAGGTAATTTTTGCATTGAATCTCAGTTACTGTTTGTATTGCTGTGCAAAAATGCATACTAATATTTAAACTCAAAAGCATCACCAGAGTTTAAAGCTGTTGCTTAAACATTTCCTACAATTAACTTGCAACTGCTGTATCTTAGAACTGTGCATGAAATCATGTGTAGAATTAAGCTTAATTCTTTCATTTGTAGGGAAAAATTGAGTGAAGTTCATGATGAGTTACAGAAGAAAGAGGCTGCTCTTGCAGAACTACAGCCTGATGTTAGTCAGAACCGTAAGTTGGTTTTTTTTCGTCTGTTTATTTTTTCCTCTCTGTGGATCTATGTTGTTTCTTCTGAAATGGTTTGCATAGTCTCTGGACTGTGAGATACCAGTCTGGATAAGGCTTTCTTCTGGAGTGTAGATTTGAAATGTGAAACAATTGAAAAAACAATTGCTTGGGGCTTTTTTGATTTTGGTGGTTTGGTTTTTTTTGCTTACTTGTTTTGCACACAGAGGCTGAGGCTGGTTGGGGTGTTACTTTTGTTGAATGATAAATGGGAATTCAGAGTCAGATGGAACCCTATGATAGGAAACTGCACAGCAGCTGAAAAGTTACTTGGGGGGAGGAGGAGGGAGGAGGCTTAAGTACCGTGTCTATCTTTGTTTTGGTTGTCATTGTTCGTGGTTTCCACAAATAGCCCAGAAGATTGGGGAGCTGGAAGCAGCTTTACGAAAAAAAGACGAGGACATGAAAGCAATGGAAGAAAGATATAAAATGTACCTTGAGAAAGCAAGAAATGTGAGTGGCATATTTCTGAAGATACACAAATTGTTGACTATGTTGATTTGTCCTGTTCCCAAACCTCTCCTGCCCTTGATTACTTGATTCCAGTCAGAAATGTATGAGAATATATAGTTCAGCCTGAACAATGAGATGCATCAGTCATCTTCAGTAACTTTTAATATCCTATTTCCTACTGGATTAAGAAAACAAAAGCTTGGTTCTCATCCTCCTTGACCAACCTGTACTCGGTCTGTTTTTGTATTTCTCCTGTGAGCAAACGAGGTGCAAAGCTGATATGTAATGCATTTGTTTTGCCTTTTATAGGTGATAAAAACCTTGGATCCCAAGCTGAATCCAGCATCTGCTGAAATCATGTTGCTTAGAAAGCAGATAACAGAGAGAGACAAAAAAATTGAAGCATTGGAGGTAAAATCTATATATACTTAAAAATAACTTCAATTAGCGTGTTCTGCTGTCTCGGATGTTAGACACTGAAGTTACTCATGATCCAGTACCCTTTAATGCTCCTTTTATTTGGGAACTGCAGAGACTATTAAACCTATAGATTTTTAGCAGTGTCTTTCCTTGTACATCTGAAACACAAATATGAAATATTTCTAAAAACTTTTAAGATATGCTAACGAAGTACAGCACAAGAGTAAGGATTTTGCTGCCACACAGTAACTTATACAGAGCTGCAGAGTCTGATCTTTTTCGGTGGTAATGAAATTCAGTTTGTGTGGCTAACTAGGTGTTAGGGCAGTGACAGTTTTATTAGACCCATGGTATCAGTGGTTTCATCAACTGGAGTGCTTGAAACTGTACTGAGGAGTAAAACATGCTAATTTAGTAAAATTTCATTGCCTGTGCTTCTCTGGAAGGAGCATTGGCAGCAGTTCAAAGACAAAGGGAAACTGGGAAATGCTGCATTTATTTCCATAACAATATTGATGGGATGAGTTAGAAGAGTTACTTGACAAATACAGAATTCATCACTATGAGTTAGTAGGCCTAGAGGTCTGGCTTAACAAATGTTGTAGCCTCAAATTTCTTTTATATGAACAAACTAGTCATTAAAAGTACATAGAGAATAGAAATTCGGTAATGTGACAAGAATATTCTGCCAAGTTATGTTCTTGTCTTTAAGTCTCTTTCACTTTAAAGTGCAAAAAGACTTCCAGACTATTTCTAGACTTTGCAATACACTTTCACGCTTTATTTTTCCAGTTTGAAAATAAGTTTCTAAGTTGAAGTGCAGTTTCTATATAAAGGTTAGTTGCTTCTTGAGGTAGTCACTGTCTCAGGTACACAGGTATACACAGGTATCTCTGTGTTGTTTAAGGAAACAACTTTATTTACATTTGTACACCTTCTAGTTATTTTGCATGCTTAAGGTTTTCTTCTGCATAACTTATTTTCTCACTGAGCTGCAGTAAATTTATGCAGACAATTTCTGTGTCTTATTTGTGTCTTTTTGTGTCTTCTCCAATCTCTCTTTCCAGGCTGAATACAAACTTGCTAAGTTACGTGATTATGAGGAGAATTTAATTGTAACTGCATGGTACAACAAGGTGGGTCAAAAGATCATTTGTTAATGTTTTAGAAATCTTAAAAGTGCATGTTGCAAAGTGTGGCACTGAAACATTACTTTTTTTTTTTTTTTTTTTTTTTTTTGGATATTCACTGTGAACTGGTGCTTAGGACAGAAAGGCAGTAATTTAGCTACTTGTCTGAAATATCCAACTTGCAGGTTAGCATGGCCTCATGCCTAGAAACATTGAACTAAGGTAAGGAGAGGAGCCTGAGACTCTGAGTTTGAAGTGAGATCGCTCTCTTGCACTTTCTAATGCTGGCTGCAGGCAAGAATGCGAAGTTTAATGAGTTAGTTAGTAAATGAGCTAGAATTTCCAGTCTTGAGGTAACTTGGAATCAACATTCCAAGCATCAACATTCCCAATAGTAATATAAAGGGAAAATGCTTTAATAGTCAAGTATTTGGTAAAATTATTATACTTAATCTTTTCTGCTTGGCTTTGGAACAGGAGACTTAAAATTTGTCATAGGTCATGACTGCCATCTTAACAGTCATAAGCTGTCATAAGCTTCCAGCTGGATTTGTCAAACCAAATTCTTTAATGCTCAATAGCCACTTCTCACATAACTCTAGGCAAAGAGAGGCCATGATTCCAAAGACTTTCAGACTCCTGCTTCAGATCTGTAGAGTCTTTAGCGTGGCATTTGTGAAATTAAGTTAAAGCCATACTTATAGCAGTGTTGCAGTGTTAGATCTTAGATTGCTGTGAAAAGGACTAGAGAAAGTTCATTTTCATTTGAAACAATGTATAGAGTTTCATGAAGGCTGGGAAGGAAAATCAAACAATGAAAGCAAAGTTAAATAGCATGCTTAATAAAGAAACAACTTTGCAATGAACTAAAATTAACATATTCTGTGGTGAACGAATCTGATTTTCTTTTGCATTGGTTCATACCTTGTATGGCACTACAAGGTTCTCCTAGAAGTATAGTAAAAGCAATTACTTATTAATATTAATATTAACTATGTGTGTGAAAGATGACCAATCTTTTGTTTGCTGTGTGTAATAAGTGTTATCTCATTTGCAGAGCCTAACACTCCAGAAATTAGGTATGGAAGCCAGACTGCTTGGCAGTGATGGTGCCTGCAGGGATGGCCCAGGACGTTCCTTCCTAGCTCAACAGCGCCATGTCACCAATACTAGAAGGAATCTTCCTGTTAAAGTACCAAGTGCAACACCTGATTGAACCACAAAGACAGTGAGGGAAGCTTACATGCTTAAGTGTCCTTAAATGTTTTATACCTTCCACTTCAACTATTTGGTGAAAGATGATGTTACAGTGGTGGGCATCTGTGAATTCAGCATCAGAATTTATCAAGAACTTAGCTTGATTAACTTGATCAGTGGTATCCAGAAGGTAGCACAATAGAAGTAGATTTAATAACTACAGTATGTATTTACAAGCACAACTTAAGATTTATATTTGCCTTGAAGATATATTGTAAATATAAAAATTGGCACTATATATTTAAAACTAATCAATTTATTTGGACTAGAGACTTGACTTTTGTAATAGGAAGATGTTATGCAAAAATATACTTCAGGAAACTGGCAATATTTGACATTTTTGCTGGCCTCTTCTAAAATGAAGTTTAAAAGATTGGTAACATGCTTTAAAAATACTTCTTCTATAATATAATATAAAATACAATTTTAGAAGCAAGAAAATATTTGCTTTTATTTAAAAACAAAATTTTAAAATTGTATTACTAGTTGACCTGTATGACAGGAGACAGGCTTTGTCATCTCAAGTCAGAGACACAATTATGCAGTCTATTTAAGTAAAGGTCAAGTTAGTGCTTATATACACTAAGGAAATCCTACCTTGAAGATGTTGAATTCACCAAAGCCAAATAAGCTTTTGTTTTAGAAAAAAAAAAAAAAGAAAAAAAGACCCATTGTATTAACTCAAGTCTGGGCTGTGTTTTAAAAGTCTGGAGTACCTGTGCACTGCATCTGTGAGACGTGGGAGGATGAGGGGACAAGGCTGCAGGTGGAGATGGTGTAGGAAGAAACCTTTATTTCCAGCTATTTATACAACCTTAGGAATAGAAATTATTTTTCTTCATTTTTAAATGTAGTTTCACTGCAATTATTCTGAACTAACTGTGCTCTGCAGGTGAGTGAAATGCTGCTTTGCTAATCCTTGGCAGCAAAGACTGAGGGAGAAAAGTCAGGATTGATATCTGACACTTGAGGGGGGAGTTGCTACCTTTCTCCAAATGTGTGTGTCCCTTTATTGAAAAAGTGTTCCATTTTTGTGAACTGTATTTTTAAGAAATTTATGTCCATCCTTTTTTGCAAACTGTCTAGAACAAATTTGTTGTAGCTGGTTAAACGACAGTAATAGCAGTCCTTTAAATGAATACACTTAACAGTGTGCAAATGAGGTTGCTGCACCTGTCTGTAATCTATTATAAATCTTGTCACTGAAAACATATAGTACCTTCACCACTAAGGCCATCTTTTATTTGAGAGCTGGGTTCAGCTTTGTTTTGCAGAATTGAAGTTTCTGCTTTGAGTTTGGTTTGAATTATGAATTTTGAGTAGTCTTGCATTTTGTATGCCCCTCAGCAGGGCTTGTTCCTTGATTTTTCCCTTCCCAGTCTTCCTTCCCTTCTGCCTTCTTGGGCATTGTATGCAATGCCAGAGAAAAGGAAACTCCTCATTTGTAATACTTAGTGAGCATTGCTTCTTAATAGTGTTGATGGCTTACAGTCTTATACACCTAAGCACTGCATAAAGATTTCCTCTTCTGAAACTTACATCTATACAAGGTATTATTTAAAAGCCAGATTCATCTGAAAGGTCGGGTTGTATGAGCAAAGAACATTCCAACAAACTGCTTTTGAACAGTTGTGTCTGTCAGTTTGTGTTCTTCAGGACTCTGTGCTTCTTTGACTACCTCTTGAGTTTTGAAGTCTTTGACTGCGGCAGCAATGGTTTTGTTTTTTGTATTCTTAAGATACAATTGTGTGTTTAATCTGGTGGTGGTGTGGGAGATGGTGGTGAGCAGTAGAACATGAGAGTAAGCCCTAGCAGGATGCTTACATTTCTTAAAGCCTGGTACTTCAGCGTGTTCTAGTGAAATATGAACCTGTTGTTGATGGTGTTGAATGAGTCTCTTAGCTTTTGTTCTTTACAGCATGAAAACTCTGGACATCCTTCAAGTACTCATCTAGTTAATAGGCTTGGTACATGCGGTGTTTCTCACGGTAGTAGAGCTGTGTCAGTAGTCGTGTCAGGTGCTGAATAGTGAAAACCTTGGAGCAAATATCTCTGTATTCTTCTCAAAACTGCGGACCCTGGGACCAAAAAATGACCAAGAACCTCCTTATTATTTAATTAGAAGCTTATCTTCTAAGCAGAAATGAAAAATTTAAATACCCAATTACAGATGGGAATAAGGCTTTTTCAGAGTAGGAGTGGTTTCCAGTAAACCTATTGAGGATGCAAACATTTAAAATGTTCAGGTATTTGGAGAAAATTTTCTTCCTTGGCTTTTTTCCAAACTGTTAAAACTTAGATGGGTAAATACAATGTTATTTAGTGTTTCTTTAGAATTTAGGGAACCTGCAGAACATTGGCTGTTATGGGTTATGCTCTGTGAATGAGGAAGTGATGCACAGAAATAATTATTTGAATCTAAGCCATACTGTCGTATTCACTTCACCTCATCTGGGTGTGCAAAGAGGAATAAAAGTATTGTTAACATCATTAACATGAAACAAAAGCTATGAGTAGAACTGCTGTGTTGTAGCTACATTTCACATGCCACATAACAGCAGAACTACATCGATCCAACGCTCTTTGATGCAGTGTGCATTTCCAGATTTCACAGTTAGGAACAGATTCATCTGAGGTGACACTGTGGAATACTGCTGAATTTCATCAGCACTGTTGGTAATTCTGGTTGGTTTCTGGTAAAACAGGTAGTATGAATCCCGAGAAGCAAAAATAAGTGGCATATCATTTAACTCACAATTTTCTTTTATATAAGATCTAAGAAAATAACCACAAGGGAGGAGAAGTGCTTTGTAGCAATAATAGAAATTTAGGGCTATTAGGTTCTTTTACTCAAGGTGGATCAGGCAGCAGTTTTGAGAAGATGATTTTTAGAACAGCTGTATTGTAATGGATTAAGAAACGGTCACTAAAAATAAATTTTTCACCTAAGTTTTTCTTCATGAAATATATATATAGGTATTCTATTTTCTACAATATACACTTACTTGAAAGTAAAAAATATAAGCAATACCAATGTTTTAAGTAGCCATAGTCTAGAAATTAGAAAACAAAAATAATTGTTTGAGTTGATAATGTCTAGTAAAATAATTTTCCTAAGGCTTCCTTGCTTTTTTCCTTTTCCTCCACTAGTCCAGCTAGAAGTAAGATTTCATGTTGTATCAGTGTCTACATTGTCAGTTGAAAACAAATGTAAACACTGTATTGCATAGAACTTGAAAAGTTGCACTAATTTTTAAACTTCTTTTTGTTTTATTTCTTTGGAAATGATTCTTTTATATTCACATAAAGATTTTTAAAATGAATTCATTGGTGTCTTTTTTCTCAGTTATGCCCTTAATGGTACCTAGCTAATGCAAGCATCTGTTCTTCTAGGCAACGTATGAAATAACTGTGTCCTGTTCCAGTCACACTGTATCAAATATTACCTTACGGGATATCGTTGTCTTGCAGCAACAAATTGGATGTGTGATGCCCTTCCCAGTTCATTCCTGCTTTATGTTCTGCTTCCTTGTTGCCTCTAGTAATCATCAGAGAACTGGGCAGGTGAAGTGGAAAGGTTAAAAGCTGCTAGAAATTAGTTCTTGAATGACTTACATAATTGCTTATTGGTACTGAAAGAAGTTCAGATCTCTGCATGCTCTCCTCAGCCACACCTAATAGGACAGTTCTCTGCTCATTATTATTTGGAAAAGAAGACTTGAGAGTGAAGATCAGCAGGAGGAAAGAGCCTAGTTTCCTTCAAGGTCCTCATTTCTGACCTGTTTTTATCAGAGTTCGTCTGTATCCTAATCCTTGGCCTGAGCAGCCTGATATGTAAGCAAACACTTTTATTACCTTGGTCTCTTATCCTCCATGAGGAGGGGAGCTGGGGACTATCTTGTGGAAAAGGAAGGGACTTTGAGCTGGTGGAAATAGCCAGTGAGAGAGTAGTGAATGGCCAGATTTGGAAGAATTGGTTTTCATCGTTTCTGAAGCAGGACCTGAAAGCATTTTAACTCATCAAAGAACAGAAATGCAGGTGTTTATTTCAGGGAGAAGGGAAGGAAAGAGGCTGTCAGCTGTGAATGTTTTCAGCCCCTCAGCTCGAGGGGAGCTGCTGCTGCCTTCCTGAGCGTGGGAGGAGGGAGTAAAGGCTGCTGGGTGCAGGAGGACACAGTAGTGGCTGCGTGGCAGCCAGGGAGTGGGGAGAAGAGGGTCAGGAAGGCCTCATTATACATCTAGTAGGAAACCTGCTCGAGGTTCCTGTATTGTATCAATGTGTTTGTTTCCTAGATAACTTTCTCACATCTCTCCCTTACAGATCTGTGAAACAGGAGCCACGAGTGCCAGAAATATCATCTTTGTCCAAACTGTTGTCTGGAATTGTGCTATGTGTTACAGAACTGTGCTTGGTCAGTATGCAACCATGGGAGAAATGGTGTGCCTCTTCTTTACCAGGCAGCTTTGCAGTGTCAGCTCAACCTTCCCTGCTGCCTCCTAACAAGGTGTGGAGAAGAAGATTCAGGTTTGGGGGAAAGATTCAGTGGGGGAGAAAGAATTTAGCTTATTCTAGGAGACAGGATCCGCAATTTCTTTACCACCAGCTGCAGATGCTCTATAAACGGATGTCAGAAATGGCACCTGTCATCCTCTGAGTGTCTGTCACTGCATTCATTGCAGTGGTGTGGCAGAACGCAGCCACCAGCTTTGGTGGTTTTCCTGCTGGTTTGCTCATAGAGCTCGGATCATGAATATTCATCAGCTCTGCACAAATGGCCTGTGCTGTTCCTGTGCCCTCCTTTCTGCTAAGGGAGAGCTGGTGCTGTGCAAGCTCAGCATGGCTCTACATCCCACCCCCTGCTGCCCCAAATGCTGGCACGGCTGGAGACTGCAGGCAGTGCTGAAAAGGCTGTGCTGGTCACCACTTTGCAAAATGCTGCACATCAAAAATGCTTCAATTGGGATTTATTAATGTGCAAGAGAGGGAGATGTCACAGGGCATCAGTGTACTTCTAACAGTTTTCCTAAGATCAAAGTAGAAACTGTTTCCAGTCACTATTTGTACTGCTCCCTTCCACTACTGATCCACAGCTGTGATGCATGGCCATCAGGAATGGAATTAAGAAAGTCCTGAGTACCTCATTCATTGACAGTGCTGGGCTGCAAGCCCAAAAGTGCCCTGACCAATCTTTTTCAGCTGATACAGTGTGTAAAATGTGCCTGTAAAAGGAAGAGAATTGGCAATTACTATAAAAGAAACAAAACATGTAAGGCCGCTTGTTGCAATGGCCCATGGCAGCTGGTGAGGGGTCAGTCAGTGCATACCATTTAAAGCTGAGAGTTCTCCCTCTGAGAACAGTGGCCGCACTCCCTATCGAGGCACTGCACAGATCTTGTAGGGCCGTGGGGCCAAGGTGATGCCCAGAATGAATTTGAAGTCGAGGATGGTGTC